>NC_062967.1:122428-177608 GCF_023119035.1 Salvia hispanica | reverse complement strand
TGTCTGCTTTCCAACCAGTCGCAACTAACTCCTTCATCGCTGCTATAAGCGCAAGCTCTTCCCTATCCGACCAGCTCCGGCGTGATCTGTCTACCCTCCGTAAGCGAGGCCTCCGATACTGGACTGCACCTACAGGTCCTACACAAAAGTTATGCATAAGTTTTGGGTGATTTGAAGGTTCACCACATGTCCCAGTAAAATGAAAAGGCATAGTTTGTATGTCGCAACTTACTCGGATTGCCCTGGCTCAAACTTCCATTGGGCATTGTTCGACGAAAATGAGACATGGCCTTGTGTGTAGCTGGCATTCATACAGGCAAACATAACAACAACAAAACAAAAAAAAATAAAATCGGAGCAGCACCTTAATCAACTCGCAGCTATAGGTTAATGTAAGAAACATGTCAATAAGTTCACATTGGGTATAAACTAGAGATGAAATCAAAATATATATTCTGGGACCGTAAAGACAAATTTATATTGATATCACTACAAAAGGGAATAATGAAAAATTAATGGACAGAAGAACTCAAATACTAGATCATGAACGAAACTTAGCGCCGTGTATGTTCGAATAAAGTCATGGTAGAACCACACATGAGTTGTAGCAAATATAAGAAGAAAAGTGACAAAGTAAGAGTGGGTTCAATCGGACAACCTGGTAAATTCTTGAGACCGAGCTTCAACGGGAGAGATAATCCAAAGGAGATGGTCACCACTCTTGGCTGGATTGCATTTTCTTCTGCAATTGTAAATTTGAGAAAGTTCGACTGCGGCGCTGAGAGAGATAAAATGATAAATTGGGGTTTTGTTCACAATGAGGGTATAGATGGAAATATCACCAAACCCTAAGGATAACTTAGTCATTTTCGAAAAAGGGGATCCTGACTACGTGTACCAAACACCAGATTATTAAAAAATGTAAGATATACCAAACACCCGTTCAAATAGTTGTCATGTGCAATTTTTTAAAAAAGGGGATCCTGACTACGTGTACCAAACACCAGACTATTAAAAAATGTAAGATATACCAAACACCCGTTCAAATAGTTGTCATGTGCAATTTTTTATCTATTAACCTATGTTTGCACTATTCCATGATAAACCCAACATCGATACCAAACGCACCCACGAGTACTTTAAACTGCTCAATAGAGATAATATTAACTCCTATTAAAACTAGTAGTACTAGAAGTTTATTTATAGGCACACCTTTATGTCAGAGTTTTGTACGTTTACCGAGACCTAACCTTAAATTTAATAATTAAACAATTATAACAATTAATATTTTATTTATATTGGATACTCCATTTATCTTCTTCTTCCTCAATGCGGGAAGCCATTTCTGCAACTTAAAATTTAATCTTCTACGTCCCTAATTTGGTGAGGATAAACTAGATTTTCCGAAATTTCAAAAAATTTATAAATAGAAAAAAGGAAGAAAAAATTGGGTAGGGGCTGGCGGAATAAATCCTGTTTATTTTCGTATAGAGGCAAGAAGACGTACCTTATTTAGTGATTTATGAAGAATAGTTGGCGGAAGATATTGTCTGAAGCGGAGAAAGAAAACGACAAAGGAAGAGGAACAAGTTCAGCAGTTCACACCTATTTTAAGGCCATTAGCAATGGGTGGCCGATGGGAGGGCCTTCCCCATCGGCCACCGTCGGCCCCTCATTGTGGAGGAGGGGCCGATGCACGCCCCATCCTACCTCCCCCCATATGGCTGATGTATCGGCCTTGGCCGACGAGAAGGGCCTTCCGATCGGCCCTCCATTGTGGAGGAAGGGCCGTCGGTCGGCCCTTGCTTCTATTTTTTTTTTTTTCGTTTTTTTATTTGTTTCTATATATATCTCCATTTCCCATCACTTTCACACCATTCCTCCACTTTCCAACACTTTGACTACTTTCTTTTCACTCTACACCTCCTCTCTCTACACAAATGGATTCCGGCAACTCTCCTCACATGTCCGGCGACGGAAGCCAATACACGGGCGGAAGCCAAATTCCACCCGTATCCCAAACTCCACCCACTCTGCAAAACCCCTACTTCAACCAAGTTCCCGGAGGCAACATATTCGGTGGAGGATTCACTCCTTTTCTTTCCGGGAACCAACCCGTGGCCTTCCCTCAAATCTCCGGGAGCACTTTTGTCGGTGCCGGTCGGCCAATTACCCCGCAGGCATTCCACTGGAGCATCGGAAGAGGAATCGACCCGAATTATGGGGACGCGGTGTACCGGCCAGAGATGCTGAGTTCTACACCCGACACTCACGGATCTACAACTGTTCCAGTCACAGATCCGAGCTTCAGTACGGAAGAGTATGAAGTCGAGGAGATGCACCCATCACCTCCAAAAGGGACTGAGAAGGAGAAGGGGAAGGGGAAGGGGAAGGGGAAGGCGAAGGCGAAGGGGACGGCCGCTCGACCCGGAGGCGCCTTCGGAGCCTACTCCGAAGGGTAGAAGGCCACGATCAAATTATACGCCAGCTGAGACGCTTGCTCTGGCAAGGGTTTGGATCGATATCGGCGAGGATGCGGTTGTGTCGAACAACCGGCGGAAGCTTGGCTTCTGGACCCGTATTGCGCAACGATACAATGAGGAGGGAGTGAAGCCTCGCGGGGCACCGTCTCACAAGGCGCCGGAGCTTCGCAAGCACTTCGAGCGTGTCATGTTCCAAATTGGCAAGTTTCATGGCCTATACGAGAACAATTGCAGAATGATGTCGAGCGGTATGAGCTACGACGACGTGCGGGATTTATCGCTCCACCAATTCACCTTGACCGTCAGCACCGCCGGGTTCCAACATTGGGACGTCTACATTAAACTGAAGGATCATGAAAAATTTCAGGCGGGAATGGAGGCGGCATTGGCGACGGGCTCGGGGAGAACAAAGCTCGTTCAATCGGGGAGTTTCAGCGGCAGCGGTCCGACCCCAATCGACTTATCCGAGTCAGTTGAGGTTGTTCAGCCCACTCCTCGGCGCCCAATGGGAGTGAAGGCGGCGAAGGCAGCGGCAAAGGCGAAGGGGAAGGGGAAGTCTCAGGGGAGCGCCTCTCAGTCGACCGGTGGGGACGCGGAGGGTGAAATACGGATTGCCGGATACGCTCAACTGCTTAAGTTCTACAAGCTGTATCGAGAAGAACCGGATGATCGTGTGAAGATGGACATCTGGAAAACTATCAATCGGATGAAGAAACAGATGGGTCTTAATTCCGACGACGATCCCGACGCCGAACCCTAGGCTCGAATTTATTGTTCTTCCTTTGTGTGTTTTTTTTTTCTTTTCCATGTAGGTTTTTTTTTAATCTCGTTGTATTCTATTTTCCAATCTTGCAATACAACGACGATTTGCGTATTAAAATTTTTTTGCATTTAAAATTATTTAATTTGACAACATAATTAAGACATAAAAGTGCTTCAAAATTAAAACAAAATAAATGATGATGTGGAAATGAAGTGGAAATGGGAAGGCCCTATGGAAGGGCCCTTCCATTGTGGGGAGATAGGCCCTCTTAAAAACTGATGATGTGGAAATAATAAAAAAAGAAGGGCCCTCCGGGAGGGCCCTTCCATTGCTAATGCTCTAACCTAGGTTTAGGTTTATGCAGCACTCCATCTGTCCCATTAGAAATACAACGTTTTTGTCTCACTAAAAATGAAACGTTTCCTAAAATGGAAACATCATACTCTCTACTTTTCCCTCTCTCTTACTTTAATCTCTTTTCATTAACTCACAAGACAACACTTGCATAAAATTCTGTGCCGAAACCAAATATTTCATATTTACTGGGACGGAGGGAGTATTTATTTGTGGTTAATGGGCTGGGCATATAATTATAATCTGCTTAATAGTCGAATAAAATTCATCTACTATTTATTTCAAAGTATTGTATACATTATTTGTGGATAAAATTCATTTTATGTTATTAATATTAGTTATAATATTAATTGCTAGTAGTAATTTTTTTTTTTTGCGTTGGGTTCGATATAAATGCTTAAAGTAGAACTAGTATTTAACGTGACATATATTAAAGAACTAGTATTTAACGTGACATATATTAAAAATTAATTTGAATTAGGTTTAAATGATTATTAAAAATTACAGATTGATGTACATATATTACAAAAAGAGTTTGGATTTGCTTTATATGGCCGGAAAGGCGAAACGGGCATATCTCCTATGAAACTACTACTACTAAGGGCATCCACTATAGGGCCGGCCGCCCCCTTCCCGGCGGCGCCGCGGCGGTGTATAGGGGGGAAGGAGTCCGCCCCGGGGGCGGACGAATTTGTTGGGGCGGAAGGGGTATCGCCGGCTTTGCGGCGAGGACGGGCCGCTGGAGAGAGAAAAGCGGCGGCCGCCGCGCCTACCTATTGCGCGGCGACACCGCCGCGGCGGACCGCCGGTTTCCCTTTTTTTTTTTTTAATTTCGAATTTTTATTTAATTTATTGACTTATTTAAATAAATATCCACCAATTTGTCTTCCACTCCACACCCATTTTCACTCCACCCCCAATTTCACAACCCTAGATTTTACCGAGATGCATGGGAGAGACGAAAATTCACCCGGCACGGAAGAATCGGGTTATGGATACTATCCTTCTTCCCAGCCATCTCAGCTGTGGGGATCGAGTCCCACCCCCCGGGGATCGAGTCCCAGTCCCCCTCCATTCCAGTCGTGGTCACCGACATCCCCGCCATGGCAACAAAGCCAATATCGGGCTCAATCTTCTCATCAGAGGAATTTGGGTCGTTCGGCGTTTGGAGATTATCGACCCACTATGGACTCGCCCAACCATCCGCGGCCGGATACCCCTTCTCACTCTTTCCAGCGCACCCAGACTCCCTTGTCTGATTTCGATAGGTTCACACTGGAACAGATGATGTGGATGATGAGTCCGGGCCTTCCGGAGACCCCGCCGACGAGATCTGGCGGCGACGGCGGTGGTGGGAGAGGCGGCGACGACGGTGGTAGGAGGGGCGGCGGCAACGGTGGTGGGGGGAGAGGCGGCGGCGACGGCGGTGGGGGGAGGGCCGGCGGCGACGGCGGTGGGGATGGCAGCGGCGGTAGCGATTCGCCGGTAACAAGTCGGGCCGTGCACTACACCAAAGACGAGTCGATTGCTGTAGCGAGGGCATGGGATGCCGTCACATCCGACCCCTGTGTTGGCACCGATCAGACCGAGATTGGCTTTTGGAAGCGCGTTTTGTTGACCTACAATGAGTTCAAGCCGAGAGGCGCCAAACCGCGTGACGCGGAACAGATCCGGAAAAAGTTTGGGAGGATTCTGACACCCACCAGGAAGTTCGCGGGCATCTACGGCAACAACCTTATCAACGCTGAGAGTGGCCGCAACGAAGCCGACGTGAAGGCTCTCTCCGTGTCCCAATACAACGCGCTATACAAGCCTAAGTTCACCCAGTGGGAGGAGTTCCGCGTGCTCGAGAACTGCCCGAAATTCAAGGCCATCTGCGCAGAGGAGACCGAGGGTCACGCGGCGAAGCGCAACAGACGCAACAGAGCCGGGAACTACAGCAGCGGTGGACACTCAATCGACCTCAACGACGCCCAAGTGGAGGAGCCCTCTGATACACACACCAGGCGCTCACGCCCTCCGGGGCAGAAGGCCAGTATCCGCAGCGCCCGGATGTCTGCAGGTTCCTCCCGCTACTCGGCGGCCGCGTCTGGATCGCGGGGCGCGCAGGCGCCTTCTGGAGCTCAGTCCGTGGACCATGGGGCTCATGTGGTCTTGAACAGGAACCTGAATGTGCAGTTGATGAAACAACTGCAAGATAACTGCCGTTTCTACGAGTCGGCCACCGACCCGATCACCAAGTCGATATACTATGAGCTGATGTGTTGGATCAGAGAGGAGCTGGGGCTGACTGGTCCAGGGGCGACGGGGGCAGGGGCGGCGCGCCGGGGGGAGTGGGCGACGAAGATGAGGCCGATGTTTCCGATTCCGCCACCGAGTAGATGGTGGCGGTGTTTTTATTTGTTTTTGTATGTTTTTTTTTTAAATGTTCGTTGTGTAATTTTCCGGTATCCATGAATACAACGAATATTTGGTCTCATCGCACTTTGTAATTTTATTATTTATTGTCTCGTTCTTTAATTATTTTTAGTCCGATAATTTTAATTGTAAAATTGAATTAAAAAATACAACAAGAAAAATAAAGTGAAAGTTGTCCACCAAAAAGTGTTCACTATTGCTGCGGACACTTTTTTTTGGGGCTGTGGACAAATAAAATGGGGCTATGGACAAAAAAAAAAAAGTTGTCCACCAAAACTTGTCCACCTATAGTGGATGCTCTAATTACTCCCTCCGTCCCCTATTAAAAGTCTCACTTTTTCATTTCGGTATGTCCCCAATTAAGAGTCACACTTCATTTTCACTATAAATAGTAGTAGGTCCCACATTCTACTAACTCACTTCACGCACATTTTATTATAAAATAAATATAAAAAAGTGGGTCTCACATTCCACTAACTTGTTCAACTAACTTTTCTTTACATTTCTTAAAACCCGTGCCCAGTTAAACTGTGATTGCTATTGATGGCGGAGGGAGTATTAATTATTCAAGTAAAATTATATTTTGACCATTAGATTTTAGTGTAATACAGTCATGTATTTTCAACAAGACCGTACACTTTCGCTCTCTAAAAATATCTCTCTGCAACTCTTTAGTAAGCGTCTGACTCTGTGAGCACGGACAAAATATTTGGTCCGGTTCGTCCTGTCCCTCCCTCCGGTGAGTGCAGTTGCAATTAATTAGGGTTTGCATTTCACTTGATTCTTCTCAAATTATGTGAATTCATACTGTGATTCGCCGCGTATCACCCATATTTTAATCTTATAAATTCACAACCTCCTGCCAATCCCATTTCAGTATCACAAGCACTGATTTTTGTGTTAGGGTTGTGCGTTTTTACTTTTCCTTTCTGGTTGCATTTTTCTATTGAGACGTTTTGGCGCTCTCGAGTTGATTGATTATGTAAGAATTCATTTTTAGCTTCGATTCGATGAAATGAAGGGTCTATGAGTTGCATAAAAGCTTGCAAATAGTACTATTTACTAAGCCGACATTTAGCCCCAATTGTTTCTTAACTACTCTAAATAATCAAGTTTTAGTCTATTGTTCATCCGATTCTGGAATCATATACTGGTGCGGGTTTAAATATCTTGTCAAGTTCTATGTTGGCACCAGGATCTTAAGAACCTCAATTATTTAGGAGCATTTTGCGTTTAGTTTTTGGATATTGTTGTTATTTAGTGCGTTACGCGTTAATGAAGGATCTTTGAAATTGTTTTGTAGTGTTACCTTAGTGATCACATCTATTTTTTTAATGGCGAGGCATTTACGAGGATCAAGTATATTTGTGGTCTTGGTGGAGAATGCTAATTATTTCACATGTCCAGTGCACTAAGACGTGAACCATGTGTCATCTGATTTTATATATTTTCTCTAATGTGATCCAGAAAATTGGATTTCAACTTGTGAATAAATAGTTCTAAAATTGCATACCCTGTTCATATGCAATGATTGAAGAGTTGTGCTTAGTATACCATATACTAATACTCTAGATACTTAAGAATATGCACCGGCTTTAGAAAGTCCCATTAACTGGAAATTTGTGATGTTAAGATCTAGAAACTGGACACCTGATTTGGTGAACATATGGATCAGTATACTTTTGTGACTTTGTCCAATAAATCCAGTAAAAAGAAAGCTGTAATCTAGACCACCAAAATATTCTGATAATATTTGGGGTTCTTATTAAAGTAGCCTATATATTCACCGCCATGTTGGATTATGAAGATAGTTTGCTTACATTTTTGTCGTGACGTCTTTATAATGCAAAAGGTTATTAAATAAATCTCTTTTAGTACTGCATTAAATGCAAACTATCCGTACTATTAAAGGGTTTTACCAAATCCGTGAAAATCGTAAATGCTTTTTCCAGACATTTCATGCATCTGCGAGACAATTCCTTGAAACTCATGCATCAGTTTCTGATTGCAGGTTTGTAGCAGTACATGTATTTGTAACCAACAATTAAAGATGCATTGTATATGTATTTGACCTATAAAGAAGCCTTTTCTGTGCCAAGTTTGTTCAATCCAAGGAAGTTACTGCTTCAGGATTGGAAGTTATTGTTGAATATTAACTATGCCTACATGGTGGGGGAAATCTTCCAAAGACGTGAAGAAGAAATCAAATGTAGAAAGTTTCATTGATTCATTGAGCAGGAAATGCATTAGATCTGGGGGTCCTCGTAGACAAAGCAGTAATACTACCTCACAGAAGGTATTGGGAGCAGATTCACAGTCTCCATCCCCGTCGCAACAAGTATCACGTTGTCAGAGCTTTGGTGAAAGGCCCCAGGCGCAACCACTTCCCCTTCCGGGGAGCCATTTCACTAACATCTATCGTACTGATTCTGGGGACAGGGCATTAAATGGACCATCAGCTGATAGAGTTTCCAAATCCACAGTCTTACATCCCCTTCCCAAACCTGGGCATGGAAAAATTGGAAAACGTGCTGAAGTTGGCGAAAAGGACCTGGCAACTGCTTCTAGTTGTAGTGACAGTTCCAGTGATACTGATGATCCATCTGAGTCACGCCTCCTAAGCCCTGAAGCTTCAGATTATGAGAGTGTGATTAAATCTGATGCAGCTAGTCCTTCTGGGTGAGTTTGTTTGACAATATTTATTTACTAAACTGCTTCTTTAATATGAAACACTTATTATGTATCTTCCCTCTAACTGAACTATGTTATCGCTGAAATAGATTGAAGCAAAAGGATCAATTCCCCTTTGCCAAAAAAAAGAGTTCAAAAGAGATGTCGCCACCAGCTGATAATTTGCTGCATTGTCAAACTAGCCCTGCATCACCTAAGAAGAGGCATGTAGATGCTAAAGTTGCCCGTTTACAAGTTCCTAATCTAAGTGTACCAAACAGCTCAATGTCGAGTCCTTCTAGAAGTCCAATTAGGGGATTTTGTCACGAGCCTCTCATGAATGGTGGTGTCTGGCTAGGAAAGCCATATGCAGATTTGTCTTTGCTAGGATCTGGGCATGGCTCAAGTCCGAGTTCTGTTCACAATTCAGGGCACAGCTCTTTTGTAGGAGATGGAACATGCCAGCTCTTTTGGCCAAACAGCAGGTGCAGCCCTGAATGTTCACCATTACCTAGCCCAAGAATGACGAGCCCTGGTCCCAGCTCAAGAATACACAGTGGTCCAGTGACGCCTCTGCATCCTTGTGCTGGGGGGGCATCAGCTGAGTCACCTACAGCATGGCTTGAAGATGGAAGGCAGCAGAGCCATCGGCTTCCTCTTCCTCCAATAACAAGTTCTAATGCTTCCTCAGTCACTCCATCGTATTCAGCAGGAACTTCTCCAAGGATTATGCGCAGTCCTTGTAGGACTGAAAATCCTCCAAGCCCAGGTTCACGATGGAAGAAAGGACGGCTACTTGGTAGAGGAACGTTTGGACATGTTTATCTGGGTTTTAATAGGTAACTGATCTTTAATCATTATATTAATACTGTAATAGCAATATGACATTGCATAATATGCATAGCACTTCTCTATGAAGCGTACCTAATACTCCCTCAGTCCCATTAGTCATGGCACGTATTCATTTTTAAGCCATCCTAAATAACATGGCTCATTTCCTTTTTAAGACATTTTTATTACTCACACAACTTTAAATAATATATAGTCCCACTCCACTTTACATTACCCTACAAATCTCCTAAATATTCGTGCCCAAAAGAAATGTTCCATAAATAGTGGGATCGGCAGAGTAACAGTTTTGTTTTCCCAACTAGAGCGCCATAATTCTGAATGTGCTTTTAATAGATTCTGTTATGTACCTAATAAACATCTAATGGCTTTGCATCACTATGTGTGCTTTAATAATTTACCTAATTTTTTGCTTCACCAATTACCACTTGAAGTTCACTTTTCTTGTTCCCTGGGCTGCAGTGAAAGTGGTGAGATGTGTGCAATGAAGGAGGTCACGTTGTTCTCTGATGATGCTAAGTCAAGGGAATCTGCTCAGCAACTTGGACAGGTGAGGTTTTTCAACTCTTCTTACTATAAAAAGCAATGGGGGAACTTTTGGAGCTCTTACTTAGAAAGATAAAATGACATCTACTGAAATAGCATGTATCAGATTTATGATACATTTTTTCTATTGCCATATTGCTAACTCTCTGTTCCATAACTGGGTAATTCTTGCAGGAAATTGCACTCTTAAGTCGCCTCCACCATCCAAACATTGTGCAATATTATGGATCTGAGACAGTAAGTCTTTTTTTATCGTCGGTTATTGCTATTTATTTCTTTATCGGAAACTCATAGAAGATTGGCCTGGTTATATGTTTGGATTAAAATACTTTGTGGAGAAAAGTTTCCATTGTTGTTTTGTCTCATCTTGCAGTTCATATGTTTGTATTTGAAATATACAGGATAAGTTTTGAAAATATCATATCTTCTTGGATTAATAATTCATGCTCTCTGGATGATATATGGCAAGCATTTTTCTGAACTTAGTTAATAATTAATTTCGTGTTGCTTTCCTACCATTTTCATGCATATATTTCCTTGTTAACATATAATTAAATGAAGGATTTTATAGTTCTGGAAATGAGATCTTTTGACTTCCATTTGATGTCATCTCTTTCTTCAGGTAGATGACAAACTCTATATATACCTTGAGTTTGTGTCCGGTGGTTCTATCTACAAAATTCTCCAAGAGTATGGGCAGTTGGGTGAAGCAGCAATCAGAAGTTATACCCAACAGATATTATCGGGGCTGGCTTATTTGCATGGCAAAAACACAATTCATAGGTAGCTTAGACTTAAATTAATATTATCCCTTGGTTTCTTGTTCAACACCTAAGTTGGGCACGTTGGGGATTTTCTGTGTGCTGATTGGATTTATATTTATTTGGTCAGGGACATAAAAGGAGCAAATATTCTTGTCGACCCTAATGGGCGGGTAAAATTGGCAGATTTTGGGATGGCGAAACATGTAAACACTTGCACTTTATTCGATGGTTTCCATTTGCGACATGACTTAAGCTACCGGTTCGATTTAATTTTATCTTGTTATTAATTTGGGGCTGTCTGGATGGTTCTTGTGTAACTTAACGTCATTATTGTTTTTACTTCCTAACAAAATATAAAGGTTATTTCATGAACATAGCCCCTCAATAGATGACTGTCTGTGTTAATTATTTAGTATTCACCATTGTCCTACAGTAAATTTGGAACAGTAATAATAATTATGCAATACTCAATAAATAAAGAAAAGGCTGTTTATCTCGTTTAGTTTGTCTAAATCTAAATCAAATCTATTATTTGCAGATAACTGGGCAATCCTGTCCATTGTCGTTTAAGGGAAGCCCATACTGGATGGCACCTGAGGTTTGTGAAAGATGATTCAGTAGTTTTAGTTGTTTAGACCCATCTCAGCCAATTCTAGTTACTGTATTAATATACAGGTCATAAAGAATACTAGTGGTTCTAACCTAGCGGTGGATATATGGAGCCTTGGATGCACAGTTCTGGAAATGGCTACAACAAAACCACCTTGGAGTCATTACGAAGGGGTAACTTTATGTCCTTGCAATTTTGACATGTTACTGTTGCATCATTGTTACATGTACTACAAGAATCTGCTTTAAAAAATAATGATAGTGATATCTTCCGTATTCTTCCTGAAGGTTGCAGCTATGTTTAAGATTGGAAATAGCAAGGAACTTCCAGAAATCCCCAATCACCTCTCAGAAGATGGGAGGAGTTTTGTGAAACAGTGTTTGCAGCGTAATCCATCTCATCGTCCTACAGCAGCTCAACTCCTGGAGCATCCTTTTGTTAAAAATTCTGTTTCTCTGGAGAGACCTGTTCTGACTGCTGATCCTATGGAGTCAATACCTGCACTCACACATGAAGTCAGAGCACTGGTATCCTCCCTTTTCTAAAATTTCTCCAGTGTATATATCTCTTCCATCTTGCACTGGAGTATATGATTTCCTTCAAGACTGTACATTCCATTAGAGACTTTTTAATGATTTAATCGAGAAAAGTCTTAGGATGGCATGCTGAGCTGTCACCAGTAGAGTTTAAGAACAACTTTTGCATTGATTTCCGATCATTATATGGTTATGTGCATCTTATTTTTATTAATATACAGGTCATAAAGAATACTAGTGGTTCTAACCTAGCGGTGGATATATGGAGCCTTGGATGCACAGTTCTGGAAATGGCTACAACAAAACCACCTTGGAGTCATTACGAAGGGGTAACTTTATGTCCTTGCAATTTTGACATGTTACTGTTGCATCATTGTTACATGTACTACAAGAATCTGCTTTAAAAAATAATGATAGTGATATCTTCCGTATTCTTCCTGAAGGTTGCAGCTATGTTTAAGATTGGAAATAGCAAGGAACTTCCAGAAATCCCCAATCACCTCTCAGAAGATGGGAGGAGTTTTGTGAAACAGTGTTTGCAGCGTAATCCATCTCATCGTCCTACAGCAGCTCAACTCCTGGAGCATCCTTTTGTTAAAAATTCTGTTTCTCTGGAGAGACCTGTTCTGACTGCTGATCCTATGGAGTCAATACCTGCACTCACACATGAAGTCAGAGCACTGGTATCCTCCCTTTTCTAAAATTTCTCCAGTGTATATATCTCTTCCATCTTGCACTGGAGTATATGATTTCCTTCAAGACTGTACATTCCATTAGAGACTTTTTAATGATTTAATCGAGAAAAGTCTTAGGATGGCATGCTGAGCTGTCACCAGTAGAGTTTAAGAACAACTTTTGCATTGATTTCCGATCATTATATGGTTATGTGCATCTTATTTTTCATTTAGTAATTAGTATCTGGAGATTTTTTTCGATTAAGGTGACATAACAAAAAAAGTGTTACTACCTTTATGTAGGGCTTTGGACATTCCAGAACACCACCTTGTTTGGACTCCTCGGGAGCTGCTGGTCATTCTAAAACCCGAAAAAGTGTTCCTGGATTTAGGTATCTCTCTCTCTCACTCACTCATGCGCACACGCACACACTTGAACATGACATTTTACGATGTTAAATGCAACTTTTACTATGGTATGCATAAATGGTGTACTTTGTGCTGTAGCATTCTGAGTCTACAACTCTACATTAGTTGCTGAAATTCTGATTGTCAGTCAAAACATGATTTTTGTGTTTTGCTATTTTACCCTCAAGTCTTTTTGGCAGCTGGGTTTTTTATAGATATTAAATGGTTATAGGGGTTATGCTACTTATGCGAGAAGAACTGAAAATTGAAGTGGTGGTAGTCAGTGCTCAATATATCCTGAATGAGCATGTCAACCAATTGCTATCATATCTTGCCTAACATCTATTCAGTAGGATGAGTAGTACTCCCTCCATTCCTTGTTAATAGAGGCGTTTCTTTTCGGCACGGAGTTTAAGAATAGTGTGTTAAGTGGATAGTGAATAAAGTAAGAGAGATGAAGAGAGAATAAAGTAAGAGAGATGAAGAGAGAATAAAGTAAGAGAGATGGTTACTCTTTGCCAAAAATAGAAATGATTCAATTAACTTGGAACTTCCCCAAAGTAGTAAAATGACTCTATTAACATGGAACAGAGGGAGTATAAGAGTGACTATTGTGTCTTATTGTGTATCTTTATGGGAAGAGATTGTCACCATTACGAGGTCTTGCATAAAGCTCATTGCTCGACACCATAATCGATATAATAAATTAGAGTCTGATGTTGTATTCAGTTTCCCCTGATCAGTCTCTAACTGATTCTCATTCTCATGGTTCAGCAGAGATGCGTATATGGCTAGAAACAACCCATGTGCTGTACCTCCAGTTGCAAGTCCTCGTTCGTGTTCACGATCTCCACAGCACATTAATGGAAGATTATCACCATCTCCAATATCAAGCCCTCGTGCTGCATCTGGTGCTTCGACTCCTCCAGGTGGAGGCAACCTCGGTGCAATTCAACAATTCCATTTGAACAATTTGCATGAAGGCGGTGGTATGTTAGCAATGCCCCTGAATGCCTTTCCTGCACGTGGAAATGGCTCTCAGGAGCATAAACCTGATATATTTCGAGGACTTATTCAAGCTCATTTGTCCCTGGAATCCGTTCCACGGGATAATGGCAACCGTAGAAACAAGGTTGAACGCCCTGTTTTGCATGGTTCAAAAGAAGAATTATATGACTCACATCTAGTTTTAGCTGATCGGGTGTCACAGAAGCTATTGAGGAATCCAGTGAGATTAAATCAAGGTTCGGAACCAAAGCCGAGTTCTTGTCTTCCTAGTCACAAAGTTAGAGGTTAATGAGGCCAAGAGTGCTGCTAACCAAACAATGTTGTTAGTATATATTTTCTCTTTCTTAAAAAGGAGGGAAAGCCCAGCAAAGTTTCTGAAGGTAAATATTCGTTTTGAGCAACAATTTCTCCATATTTGCCATATATTTTCATCAACCTACACTTAACGATAGTATTCTCTTTGCAGATGTAAGAAGCCACAGAAGCTGGAAGCTGGCTGGTGTAGAGAACTGTATATTTAGTAGATGTGGTAGAGAGAAATATGGAATTATTTTAGATTTGGCATTTTGAATATTATCCCTACCCTCTGCTACTACAGTAAGTGTTTTGTCAGTCTCTACAATTTTGTACAAAATTTTGATGAGGGATGCATGTTAGGAAATTAACAGGCTATGTTAAATACTCCAGTTTAGAATTCAAATCCAATATTCTTGCTTCATTGATGCATCGATTATGCCTTTATTCATTTGTTTGTTCTATTAGTTCCGTTGTAGTGTGCTCATAATGCGGAAACCCCAAAATAAGCTTTGGACAGAAAGCAGTATGAAATAATATGAAAATTTTATTTCATCTATAAATCTTCTTATTTATAAAAAACTGCATGTTTAGATCAAGCTAAATTTAACAAAACCAGTTATTTCTAATATTACTTGATTATTTCTTTTTTTTTTATGGAGTACAAAACAAAAGCTTTGAGAGGATATATAAAACTTGTAATGCATCATGTTGAATGCCAATTAAACTCATACAAATTCCATTGAATATAGAATGCAGCTTATTCAAAATTCTGTACTACTACTATAATTCTATTATGAGCTCTGAAGGCAAGAAAAATAAATAAAATCTAGGGGGAAGTATGAGTTTGAACAGTGGCAATAATTCTAGTGAGTTTTGTGAGTGTGTCACGAGCCGAGATGGTGTCTGGATGATCCTCACCACATATTGAAGTTCTAATGTAAACAGCCTTCCTTATCAGATCGTCGCCGATGTCGAATTTCCCACCTCTCACCATCAGCTTCGCCCTGACCTCAAGCACAGTGGCCCGAGCCAACGCAAGATCCTGCCACAGGCAAGGATTCAGCTGTGCGTTCGTCTGTATCGGTTTCCAGCAAAGCGACTTGTCCAGCCATTTATCCACCGGAGTAACGAGTTCCTGATCCGTTGCTTCCAGTGCGTCTGTGCACAGCCGGAGCAGCTCCATGGCAGCGTTGCAGCGGGAGAAGCTGACGAATGTCTTTATGGCAAGCGGCAGGATCACTTCTTTGACGAGGAGCAGAAGTTGCGTCACCTTGAGCTCCACAACGATGGGGTCCTTCCCAAACCCGAGCAGCAGGAAACACGCGGCCCATATGTGTTCGGAGCTGTGGGACATAGAGCCCCGGGCGATGACAGCATGGACCATGGCCTGTGGAACGCCCGAGATCCCTCTCTTTCGCGAGTACAGCTTGACGAGGTGGTTGAACTGGATGCATCCTTGTTTCGTGCAGTTTCTTGCCATGTTGAATCTCAGCAGCAGTGAAGAGGCTTCTGCTTCTGATCTTCGAGCAAAGGATGATGTGAGGCCGCATGCTAAAGACACGAGGATCTTTCTCCAGAGCCGTCTGTGGCGTTTCTTCTCCGGTATTTTCTTTGCAGCCCCGGCTAAGATGGGCAGAGGGATGGGTGCTGGGGCAAACCAGCCACTTGCAAGAACCATCCGAGTCGCCAGACTCCTTGGCCCGTCTGCATGGTCAAATATCGAGAAGCATACTTCGAAGAGCTGCAAGAGGAAATTGTTCCGCCTCAGGGGATGGTTTTCGCGACCAGTCCATGATGGAACCTTTGAAGGCATCCGGTTTATGGTGTCGAGAAGCCTGCTAGGCGTGATAGGAAGCTCTGAGAGAATAGCTCCCACGATGGCTAATCCCAGGGTTAGCCTTCCGAGTTTCTCCTCAATGACACGAAGCGCGTCAATCTCACTGACCGATTGATCTTTCACGACGCCCTGCATCAAAGACATTGCCTCAACACCGGATAGGTAAGACAGCCTCAGTGGCTCGAGGTTCATTATCCGGGACAAGCGTGTGCATATGATGACGTGCGTCTCCCCACCAAACCGGGGCAGCAGGTCCATTACATGTTTGTGATCCCACCAATCCTTCTCGCTCTCCAAATTGTCGATCACCACTAGAAATGGAATGTTCCTCATGAGCTCCTTCCGGATTCTGGCTATAGCAGCTTCCTCTTGCTCTTCGAAGCTCTTTGGCCGGGTTTTCTCCGTGCAGCTCTCCACCCCTACGTCTATCTCTAGGAACGACCACAAGTTCATATAGTTTTGACGTATGTATCTGCTTTCGCCGCCTATCCAAAGAACCATCTTATATCTTTGATGGTACCGGTAAGCATACTCTAAAACGAGTTCGGTCTTGCCAATCCCCGAGTCACCTGATACACAAGCGATTCCCTTGCCATATTCAACTTTCAACGATCTTCTCCTTCCGTTCCTTCTGCCATTCTTCGGCTTTGCTGTGTGATGCTGTGGTTGAGAAAATTCAGTGTTTTGCATCTCTATTACCTTTTCCGATTCCCTCCATTCAATTGGTTCTTTCCCCTTACGCTTACTACTCTCACTTTGTCTATCCCTCTGCTTCTCATCTATTGAACTAGTCCTTCCCCATGCAATCGTTAAGTTCTTCCTCCTCGGTCTGGCCTTGAGCTCAAAGTAGTCTCGCTCAGCATCTCCGCTAACATCCCCAAAAAGCATGAATTCCAGCTCGGATATCTCCTTTTTCCTACCAACAAAATTCTCATTTCGAGGGAAAGGGAACTCCTCTTTCTCGGCCTTCTCCCTCCACTTTGTCACCCGATCCACGACACTTCTCCTTCCTAACCTCAATGCCAATAGAGAAACAGCTCTTAGTATGCAATGCCTCCACTGCTCATCTCGAGCCTCTAGCTTCCACTCATCAACACGAGAAAGGGCACCTAATGCATCTTTCCATTCCTTCTCGACTCCTCCATAAAGTAACCATAGTTCACCACCGTATTTTTCCCACACCTCACCTCTCTTCTCGACTATATCCCTGACAAGACAGTCATCTGGACCCAAATCAAAGTATATAGGAACTAAATTCTTCTTGCTTGAGAAAAACCTCAGCTCTTCAATGGTGTATGGATTTCTGAACGACTTCTTTGTCAGGATCACAACTCCGTAAGTGCAAGCATCCATAGCTTTCTCAACAATGTTGTGCTTACGAGAATTCCGGCATCTAGACCTGTCAGTGAGAAAGCAGCTCAAACCTTGAACCTCTAACTCAGCGCGAAGCCAGTTTGCAAACCTCAGTAACAGAGGCTTCCGGCCGTAAAAGCCAACATAAACATCACAGCTCCTCAGCCTATTCGACGAATAGGAAGCCGGAGGAACTTCAATCTCAAGTGACCTCTCAACCCTTTTCCCTTTACTCTTTTGCTTAGAACAACCATTTTGAGGCAGAACTTCATTACTTGACAGGGGACTTACAGATAAACCCGTCGAAGACCCCAACTTCAAGGGATCACTCGACGTACATGCTTCAGCACCAGGACAGACATCAGCTGAGGCGTATCGGATGCTCATTAGAAGCTCTGATTCAGCATTATCCAAACTCGCATCTCCATTATCCGCATTTGTGGTGGCGGAAGGGCACAGTTCGTCCGATTGCGCAGATTTACGACAATTAGATGATCTTGGGGAGAAGAAAGGAGACTGATTTGCAGAGAAAAATGCAGACGAAGATGATGAGAGATTCCTAGATGTTGTATTAGGTAATGGCCCCAACTTAGAAATCTCTTCTTCCATCTCTAATTCCACCCAATTCCTTGTACACTGAAATCCCATGCATTCTCAATAAGGACAACAGCACACCTAATTCACAACAAAATTACCAATAAAAAAATGATTACACCATCTAATTGGAGTACCAAAATCTTGAATGCAATAATTAGGCTAAACATACATGAACTAGAAGAGTTAGGCCAAACACATACATGTACAAACATTTCACTTCACACAAAAATGAAAGGAAAAGGGAAAAATGCAGAAAAAAGTAACAACCTAACTAACTACTGCAAAGAAAGCTACTCCCACATTGTGCAAAGCAAGATTTTCTGAGTACAACAAAAGCATACATTTTTACCATCAAGAAACTCACTGCAAGCAAAACCTAAGTTACAACAAGCAACTGCTAAAACTCAATCCCTTAGATTCCATCGCATACCAAGAAAAAGACCAACCTTCAACATCCCTAAAAAGGCATTAAAAGCAGCTTCAAATTAAAGAAATTTAGATCTAAGTACACAAGTTTTAAAAGGAATATGATAAACCTTATTCAATCCAATAGAATATAAACCTATGTCACAGGCCAACATTTAGATCTGAACTACTTACCTCAATAAAAAAAACGCCAACTCTTCAAATCCAGAAATCCAAATAGCCTCCTCGATGCAGAAAGGAGCAATCTTTATGAACCCCAGAAAAAAATATTTAAAAGCGATGCATTTAATCATGAAACAAAGCTTATAAATATATGGAGGGCCAAGACAATAACTGCAGAAATTGATGAGTATTAGAAAGGAGTGTTTGTGAAAAGAAGAGTAAGCAGAATTGGACAGAGGAGGTGAGGCCCCAGTTCTTGATAAAGTGGGAGTGAAGAGCAATGAAAAGATTATAAATGGCGATAGAGAATTGGGAAATTGGACTTTACCTTATTCAGCAGAAAATGGAGACATGAATATAAAACAGTAAAATTTAGTAAACCTTGAGCCCCATAAGATTTTATCCTGTCCTAAATCCAATATCGTGCGTATGGTAACAAATAATGTCTCATTTTGTCAGTGTATAACTTCTACCAATTGAAGACCTCATTTTCTTTTTTCATTTCGATAAATATATACTCATATTTATTTTTGGAATAACAAAATATATTGTAGTACTCACATAATATCTACATTTATTAGGCAGAGCTCAATATCAGATCAAGCATTGAATATATTTTAATTTAATTTTGCTTAAATAAGTGGAGCAATTAACAGCTCCATAAAAAGACAGATAGGGCCGGCAAACGGTGTTAACGAGGAAAGGTACCCTAATAATCCCCTTTATTTAACAAAGATATTAACGCTAATGACAATTATTTAAGTATTAAAAATAGGATTAATTTTAAATGACGCATTGACGTGAGGACCAGTAACATTTACGCGTTAAATTTAATTTGGAGTATCCCTATTGTTATATATATAGGTTATGCTTTTGAGACTTGATAGGATTTAATTACTACTAATATTTTCTACTTATCTTTAATTATATAATTTGTACTACTACTACTACTAGTATTTTGTGTAGATCTTTCTATCCTCGCTATTTTATGAAAAAGATTGCAACAAGATTTGGTTTTAAATTTGAAAATAAATCTAGAGTATATTTTAAATGTTTTAAGATTTAAATAGTCAAACTACGTTTTTTCTCTTTTAATTTTTCTTCCTAATGTTTTTTTTTCATTTAAAAAAGGAATTCGGAAGAAAAATAAGAATATCATGACAAACAAACATTATGTAAAAAAAAAAAAATCCTCTTTATATTTGACACGACTTATTCATTCATTTTTAAAAATAGATGGAATTTGAAGAAATCTTACTCATAAAATTTGAGTTAAAGGTAACTACAACTCTATAAGTGGTCCACTTTCAGTAGGAAATTGATTACACATTAATATTCATCATACACCAGTTCTTCATTTGGCAATAATGGTGTATCAATATTTCAAAATTATTAGTACTAGTATTTTAGTAGTACTAGTTGTGGGGCGTGGAACAATAATTATGAGTTTATGCTAAAAATAAAAGGATTCTGCAAGTTTAAGCTACTAATTTTTGAGCTTTCGTCTCCTCAACATTAATTTGTATATGCACTTATGTGGAATACGAACATATAGTCTAAAAGAGTTTAGTCCTCTTACAAAAATATTAATGCACATGCCTAATTATTTACACTTTACAGCAAGATTCCTATCAACTTCCAAATGAATTAAAAAAATAATATGATAATATGCTATTAAGAGAGAACATTTTTTAAATTGCATAAGCTAACGGACCTCACTCTAAGATTTACGCTTATCTTTCAAGACATCACTCATATCGTAATTGGAGATAAGAAGAAAAATATTTGTATCTTGTTAGTATGAATATCATCTACTACCAAATAAGTTATCAAATATGTGGCCTCGTATCCGCAAATCCTCAGAATCTTATATCTTTTGGGTGAGTTTCGATCTGTTCATATCCTTCTTCGATTTAGACGCATCTCATTGTCTATGCATCTATACCAACAATCACTCCCTATCTATACCTAAGACGTTACATGAATGATATCATGTGAGAACGAACTGAGAATGTATAGTGAAATTTCATGTTATCACAATGAGAGAGAGATTTGAGTTGACTTATATGATACTTAGTTCTGGATCTTTCAACATCACTCCAATACACTCCTTTGTTACCTAGTAATAATACCACATGTCTCCATGTGCCTTCACAACGGCTCTGATGCATTCACACACATTTCTCACACAATGTAGCTTAGTTTAGAGACTTTTTCCAACGCAAACTTGTGCGTGTGTGTGTGTTTTTTGGGGGAGTGGTTGGGTACATAAATCTAGGGGATATGTTCAAAAAACATATTACCACAATAAATCCAAGTTTGCACAATGGCCTACAACTTAATAATACAAGTTTGTCTAATTCATAAAACAAATCAAATATTTCTCAGTGTTTGGTAGTTTTGCAGGTTACAAGGACAAAGACAATTTAATAATCTCTACCCTACGGCCTACATAAGTAATACTCCTATAAGCCAAATTAATATGGAAAAAACTGATTAAATTTTAAAAAAAAAAGAAAAAAAAAAGGAGAAGATGGTGTGGCTTAAGCATTCGGAAACATCAAATAATTGTGTTGTCCCAAAAAGTTTTGAGACCAAAGAATCAAGAATTCTAGTGCTTGATTGATGGGAATTCTCTCATCATTTAGATAAGTTATTGGTCCACTCATAAACATACAAGAAAAGGATTAATTAATCAGCTAAAAGTAATTTTGATGAACCCATTTAATTTTTCAGTATCGAGACTTTATAATGACTATAATAACCTTCATCTACTTGATAGTGGAGTAATAAATATTGGGTTGCAAGTGCATGCACTGGAATCCATCTGGAAAGTGCTCAAAATATTTGCACAGTTTTTCACTACTAATAATGAGGCCCATATTCTCAGCTTTCCCATTTCATTTACTCTAATTCATAATATCAATAGAGCTTAGCATTAACATTTACCACTTATTTTTACCTTTTATGCACCCAAAATCCATTAACCAACTAAATAATCATCAACCAGTACTTATCCTTCAACTAAGTACTTACTAGTTATAAAATTCACCTCGAATTAAAATATAAGTAGATATTTTTCTTAGAACTTGTTTAATTTCCACACTACAATTGAGTGTGACACTTTGTATGGTATGGGTGTCTGACCGTACTGGGCCATAATGTTATTATTATTGGTCACTACCCACTTTTTGTTTCTTCTTGGGAGGCAGCCTGATTATCATTTATCCTCTTTTCCGGTTATCATTTCATTTTTAAGTAATTATATGGTATTTCAGCAATTTACACAGTTATATTTTCATTGGAAAATCTTATCTGAAAATTTTTATTTTTTCCAGTTAAATTCGACAAAATTTATTTTCAAAAACTACTATTTATATAAAAAAAACTAAGTGTAGTAGACATTTATCTAAGTTAAATAGTGAGGAATAGTGTAAAAAATCTATCAAGCTTACTTCAAGACGCAGCATTGGACATTGTACTGGGCTCGGCCCATTTGAGCAGACCATCAAATTACAATAGTAGATGATCATATCCATCCGATATTGCAAATGAAAATTCAAACTTTCGGAAAATGGGACACTGATAATGGATTTACTATTACCATGAGATTAAATCATTAGATATTTTACTAAGGTATTAATATTATTTTGGTTACATGCATCAAGTTATGATAATAGAAGAATAAGATTTTTAAAATTTAACCAATTAATTTACATTTTACAAAAAATTATTTATCTATCTCTCATAATAAGAGTTTATTTTTGTCTTTTAAATTCGTCCCACGATGAGACTTCACTTTAACTTTTATGAAGTAATAAATAATAAGTAGGCCTCATATTTAGTACTCCATCCGTCTCCCATAATTTGTCACCATTTGACTCGGCAAAGGTTTTAAGAAATGTAGTAAAAAATGGGTTGAAAAAGTTAGTGGCATGTGAGTCATACTTATATATATTAGTGTTATAATAAAACACGCGTGTGAATGAGTTGGTGGAATATGAGATCCACTACTAGAAATGGAAAAAGTTAAAGGTGACAAATTTTTAAAAACAGACAAAGATGAAAATAAGTGACAAATTTTTAGGGGCGAATTGAGTAACTTAGTGCGCAATCTTTTATTTTTACTTCGTTTCACAAAATGTTTCACTTTTGGAATTTTAATAGCCAAAAATGATAATTTGTGGAGTACTTTCGTGGACTTATTTAAATATTTTACCCGATTTATATTCCAAGTGACTACGACGTGTCCTTGGCATTTTCCAAGCAGATAAGGATAAGTCTCATCGGCGCGGCTATTGCTATGATAAGCCGAGCCATTCCGACCCACTACCGGCTGAGCCGGTATGAAAGTGACGACAAAAGTAGAAGCAGCGGCCGTACAAATCACTGCAATTTAGCAGTAGCAGGTCGCTTCCAAATTCGCATTCACACGGCAGTTACAAGCATTTGCTGCGTGCTTCATCTCTCTCTCACACACACTGCTTCAAATTTGATTGCTTCCCCCCTTCCATTTTTGTTTTTGTATGCTGATTCTAGTCGTCGTCGATTGCCATTGCCCGTTGCTCTCTTTCTACGGAGCTGGTAAGGCTTGTTTTTGCGAATTTAATGAGTTCAAGTTTCCTAATTTGAATTTCTCAGTGCTAAATCAAGTTTTGTTTCTTGGTTTTTGATTAATGCACTTCAATTGAACGGCATTGGCGTTGTCGACTTAAAGGTTACTAGTATGAATGCTTACTTTTCATGTCAAAAACTTGACTTTCATTTCTGTGAGTGTGAGTGTGTATTTATGACTCATCACTCCACAGAATTTCATAATAAATCAATTATGTGTGTTTGTGTGAGTGTGTGAGAGAAAGAGAGATTTTTATTTAAAAAAAACAGTGAAATTGATTTTGTTTCATTTAATGTGAGCTAACTAAGCCCGTGAATCATTTAAAATCCCCACAACCTGTACATGTCAATTCCACGAAAATTCTTCAACTCAAATGCAACTTGTGTATTTATGACTCATCACTCCATAGATTTTTCTGTGTCAGGAATTTGAAGTTTCTGCAGGCTGCACTTTGTTTGCTATTGAAAGGCCTCCAAATTCAGTGGTTTACTACATACAGTGTAGTGCGACTTAATTCATATGCATTTTGTTGATTGTAAGTTGTAACAACAGTAAACACATTGTGATGATATCCGGCGGTTCCAGTAGAGTAGAGAGAGCGTTTATTGGAGAGATGCTGGCTATGGAGTCATGCCCTTCACGGGTTTTATCTCATTTCCGCGATGAGAGCTGTGACGAAGAGATGGCCGTTCTTCCCAGGCATACAAAGGTTATTGTCACAGGGAATAACAGAACAAAGAGCGTTTTGGTGGGCTTGCAAGGAGTGGTCAAGAAGGCCGTTGGTCTTGGTGGTTGGCATTGGCTGGTACTCCATAATCCATATATCCCTAACTTGTGTCTTTCCCTTTATTTTTAATGAATTTGTGCAATGTAGACTCACAATTATACTGCTATAACATATTCCATGTTCTTCTTTCGGTTTATAAACTAGTCGATCAGATCATAACTTGTGCCTTTCCCTTTATTTTAATACTCTGCTACTATTAGTTATAGGAAATTGAATTTGTGTAATGTAGACTGCTTGATATACATACCACAGTTATACTGCCAGAACCTATTCCATGTCCTTCTTTCGGTTTATAAACGAGTCGATCAGATCATTGCTTGACAAGTCTGTTTGTAAAAACTTCTAAAAATGACTTCTGTGAAAAGCTACATGTAGCTAAAATTGATTCAGCCAGAATCTGGAAGGTTTTCCATATAGGACTCTGCTTCTTTAATGAGTTGAGTCTCATTGAGCTTTACTGTTCATACGTTAACTCTTTTCTCTCCTTTTTACTTTCACCTTGTTTTTCTATACATTCGTGTTCTTGCTTCGGTCAGGTACTGAAGAATGGTGTTGAGGTGAAGCTTCAGAGGAATGCTCTGAGTGTATTAGAACCGCCTACTGGAAATGAAGAAGACGATGAATATGATTTTGATGATTCAAGCAGTGGCTCTGATATGGGGGAAAACCATCGCCGCTTCTGTGAGTTGCCTTTAACATCACTACAGTGCTACATTCTATTTTTGGTGTTTTCCTTCAATGATCTTGTAGCTTAGAGTACTTTGTCTTTTTTCTTTGAAACAGCTTATGGGCTTCACTTGAGCAAGACAAACAAGCCAAAAGTTAGGTATAATATGCAGTGGTCAACATCCACAGCAACAACAAAGTCGATGAACCATAGCAGTTGCAGAGAGGTTCAGTCCAATTTTCGCGCTGCACAGTTGGTAATACTAATCACAATACCATAAGATACCAATTTTTGTATTCTAACAGAGCTGATAACCATAAATCTGTTACAGCATGCCTACATCTTCATGTGATTACTCAAACTCCCCCACTCCCCACAATTTGATCCTTGAATACGAGTGACGAAATGTTGCAACCGGAAATTCTTGAACTGGACATAATATTTGTGTATTAATACTGATTCGTGTCCATATATTGCATTTCAGAGAGTTAATCTGGCAAAACTTGGGACTGGATCATTATGGAGATATTGTCGAAGCTTCCACATCGTGGGTTTTATTCATCCATCTTCCTTTCCTTTTAGTTGATGGCAATTTCCAGTGTTAATCCAGTGTTAATTTGTGCTTCTCAAATTCTATATGCAGGCCAATATCAGCGCTCACCCTACGAAGGAACAACTCATCAAAGCTGTCCAGCAGCATTTTTCTTCGCAGGTCTCCTCTTTTGCACTCAGCCCGCAAAAATATAGTCAGATAAAATGTTACATACTCTATGGGAAAAGATGTAATTTCTCGAACGTTTGCTTCTACAGAAAGTAGACGAGGTACAAGTGATTGTGGAGTTTATTCGTGCGGCCAGGAGACTTCAGTAAGTTAGCAAAGATTTATAGAGGCTGTAATATATGGAGCATGTATTTAGTAGGTAGTCTACTCTTATTGACCCTAGCTTTTAGTTTAACCTCTAATTATTCACTGGCACTGCTGATGTAGAGTCTATGACTGTGGATGTCTGGATTGCTAACCATGCAATAGGGGGTTTGGTTTGTTCACTCAATCTAATACTACTCCTTATACAAAATACAGTATGACTTACACTCCAAAGTTGGATCATAGAATTAGATTAGATATCCTACTATTCGGTTATCCTTTTTTATCCATATCATTTCAAACTCAATTCTCTTTTTTATGGGAGGGTCTCTTCTCAATCTCCCTTGATCTTGTTATTGATTATACTGCATTTTTGGGGTCCTTTTGAATCTTATTATTTGATGCTAAAATTGCCTCAACTTCAAAGAATTAGAATTAAAATTGCCTCCATCCTTAAAAAGTATGAACTATTTTCTTATTAGTCCGTCCTGATAAGTACTCCCTTCGTCCCTTCCGTCCTATTAGAAATGAAACATTTGCTTTTCTGCAAAGAATTTTGTGTAGTATTGTTGTGTGAGTTAATAAGAAGAGAATAAAGTAAGAGAAATGAAAAAAAATAGAGATGGTGTTGTTTCTATTTAGGAATCATTTTTAATGGGATAACCCATTGTTGTGTGAGTTAATAAGAAGAGAATAAAGTAAGAGAAATGAAAAAAAGTAGAGATGGTGTTGTTTCTATTTAGGAATCATTTTTAATGGGATAACCCGAAATGAAATATTTCATTTTTAATGGGACAGAGGAAGTCTGAACTTTCTTATTTTAAAATAGTTAAACTACACATTACACCTAGACATCATTTTATTTACAACTTAATCCATTACACAACACTATTAATGATGTGGACTTCACTCTATACTAATACTACTTACACTACCATTTATCTCTCCCTCTCTTAATCAATTATACTTTAAAATCAAATTTGGTGCAAGGTTATAATTGCATATATATATATATATATATATATATATATAGAGGGTTGCGTTAGCTTGCTAACTCATTTACAGTAATAACTAATAACTTTCAATATTGTGTGTTAAAAATATCAACACAAAGACATAATTATATCAATACAACATGTAAAATTTAAATATCAACACAAAGAAATAAGTTTATCAGCACAATAAGATTGATAAATTTATGTTTCTGTGTTGATATTTTTAACATACAAAGTTGATATTAGTTATTAGTTATTACTGTAACTTAGTTAGTATTTGATCATGCACATATATATATATATATATATATATATATATAGGAACATGATCAATGTTTAACTAATATTAAGTGTATAACTGGAGAACAAATCTCAACCACTCATTATCTTAATCTAATGAGTAAATTAAGTACTCATTTTTTATTAATAAAAATTGCATAGGGGTATTTTAGAAAATCAACTCTGTTCCATATTCTGATACACACATCACATTTATGTATATTCTCTCTCTACGAAGGAGGTGGAGGAGCAGGAATCAACCTCCTCTTCGACGACGCCTCCTCCACTGGTTGCCTCTCGCAGCTGCCTCCCCCTGTTGACCCATCGGCTGCACCCTTGTTTCTTCCTACTCCTTCAACCTCCTACCACTCCGTCTTTATCTCCGGCGTGACGTAGTAGGCTTCCAAATAATATTCCGCCCAACTGGTGGCGTCGATCGCAGCTAGTAATCGTCGACGCACCTTAAGGCGAGGCTGAAATCACCTAACCTAGTTTTCATATTTTGGTCGTCAGTTTGAGATCTGCGTGTTTATGGCGTCGTCTTACTTGTCGATTGTGGAAATTGTTTGGAACTAAAAATTGTAATTTCAATCGCAGAATCAAGGATCGCATTCGATCAATCAAGAATCAAGGTTTTCTTGTTACAATATGCCTCTTTTTAAATACAGGCTCCTATAATTTAACCACCTGCCTGCATAAATATTACACATTATTATGGGTGTAAATAATTATTACTTAATGTTTATTCATTTGCATTACTAGTTTGGTATATTTGTTTGGAGTGACACTAGGATTTCGCATTGATTGATTTGGCATGCAATTATGTATAGTTGGATATCTGGTTTACTGGTTTTTACTTCAATGAAATGGAAAAATAAATCACTTTAAACTTGGATCACAAACACTTCACTCTAACCATTAAATACTTCACTCTATGCAAGTTTTACTTCACTGAAATGGAAAAACAAAGCACTTTAAGCATTGATAACAAACACTTCACTCTAACCATGTAATACTTCACTCTAAGCAAGTTTTACTTCACTGAGATGGAAAAACAAAGCACTTTAAGCATGAATGAACACTTCACTCTAACCATGGAACACTTCACTCTAACCATGGAATACTTCACTCTAAGCAAGTTTTACTTCACTGAAATGGAAAAATAAAGCACTTTAAGCATGAACGACAAACACTTCACTCTAACTATGAAATACTTCACTCAAAGCAAGTTTTATTTCACTGAAATGGAAAAATAAATCACTTTAAGCTTGGATCACAAACACTTCACTCTAACTATGAAATACTTCACTCTAAGCAAGTTTTACTTCACTGAAATGGAAAAACAAAGCACTTTAAGCATGAATGAACACTTCACTCAAACCATGGAACACTTCACTCTAACCATGGAATACTTCACTCTAAGCAAGTTTTACTTCACTGAAATGGAAAACAAAGCACTTTAAACATGAATGACAAACACTTCACTCTAACAATGAAATACTTCACTTTAAGCAAGTTTTACTTCACTGAAATGGAAAAATAAATCACTTTAAGCTTGGATCACAAACACTTCACTCTAACTATGAAATACTTCACTCTAAGCAAGTTTTACTTCACTGAAATGGAAAAATAAATCACTTTAAGCTTGGATCACAAACACTTCACTCTAACTATGAAATACTTCACTCTAAGCAAGTTTTACTTCACTGAAATGGAAAAACAAAACACTTTAAGCATGAATGAACACTTCACTCTAACCATGGAACACTTCACTGTAACCATGGAATACTTCACGCTAAGCAAGTTTTACTTCACTGAAATGGAAAAACAAAACACTTTAAGCTTGGATCACAAACACTTCACTCTAACTATGAAATACTTCACTTTAAGCACGTTTTACTTCACTGAAATGGAAAAATAAATCATTTTAAGCTTGGATCACAAACACTTCACTCTAACCATTAAATACTTCACTCTATGCAAGTTTACTTCACTGAAATGGAAAATATACATCACTCAAAGTTCAATGTAAATACAATATACAAAACCAAAAATAAATTTCCCTGTAAATCAGTATAAGTTTACAGATATCTCGCACAAATTCCTTGAATTGCAACATTTGCACACCGTTTTCTTCTTCTCCAATATAAATCATGTTCCGGCAACAAAATTCCGCATCTCCGGCTTCATTTTCCCCTCTGCCATCGGATGGAGCAGCTGAGCGACGCGATCATCGCCTTTTTCTCCTCTGTTGCTCTCTATTTTACCAGTTTGAAGTCATTGGTCGGAGGAAACGAACGAAGAAACACGTCGGGGAATGGAGGACGCAGCGCCGGAAATTGATGGAGAAAAGCAAGGTGATGAGCCTAACTATGCGACGATGAGGAATGGAGGAAATGGCGTCTGGAATGGAGGAAACATGACGAAGAATGGAGGTCACGGTGGTGGAACCCTATGTATTCGACAGAGAGAGAATGGGATTTGGAGAAATAACATACGGAAGTGAAATGTTCAAATGAGGGAAAGAGAAGACCCACCTCATTTTAATTCAGCAAAATGACCAATATACCCCCAAGTGAACTAAATTATTCATATAGTGAATCAAAACCTAAATATAATACTAGAATTTTAAAAGGAATCTTGGCCCTTGATTTCATGATCTTGTGGCTAGAATTTCTTCTCTAGTTATATGCTTAAGGAGTGTTTGCTCTATATCACTACTCTCTCTCTCTATATATATATATATATATATAATATTTAGAGTTTTCATTTTGATCTATGAAAAATAGATTTAAATATAGAAACGCATAACAAATCATACGTAGGACATTTTTTTTACTTGAAATGATCTTAACCGTTAAACCTAAATTTTATAATATGACCTAAAACTACTTAATTATGACCTTCCATGTTCTTTTATTAATTATTGACCATTAGATCATCTAATTCTAGGACCAAAATTTGGGTTGCATTTTTAGATTTAAATGCATTCTTATTTTTATCATCTCCATATATTTAATTAAGGATTAAGGATCCTACATATGTATGCACCTAAATTTATTAATTATTTCTAATATTTTTGAATCACGTGATTTGACATGGTATCCTACATATGATATGTTACACCCGCAATTTATGTGAGGATCACTATCTTCGATACACTTTTAGCGTTATTCTTTTGGTTTTACTAATTTGTTTGAATATAATTAAAAATGTTATGAAATTTTTTATTTTATATGGGTGTAACATATCATATTCCTATAAGATATATAGTCTATCCGGTCTAACAATGTCAATCAGGATATAGTTCACCAGTTCTGAAAACAAACCAATGACAAAAATGTTGATTACATTTTAATGTTTAACAAAAAAAAGGGAAAAATATATATGCACTGGAGCGCAAAAAGTGAATTTATTATACTCCATAAGTCGGGATAAAACATAAAAATATGATTTCTGACATAGGTAAACATAAAGTTTTTATAAGGAAAAATGTGAATTTTATTATTTTTCACATTTTAAAATAAATTATCATCATATCAACACACTTATTTGTTGACTTAACAATACCAATTTACAAATACAAATAAATAAACAAATCAAGAAATCGATGGTTTTTGTTATTGAAATAAAAACATAATACAAATATAATTGACAAAAAAACTTAAGAATAATATTTTATTACTATTGATTTAAACAATAATTTTTTAATAAATACCTTCATTTTTAATCAAACAAAAACATTGAATTTACAACTACATTAAAACTTTTTGAGCATCCAATGATTCCACTCCCATAACCTACACAAAAATATTAAAATTAATTGTTATATAATGATTTCGGATAATATATTATCGTACGTAATTATTTTTGTTATTGCTATAAAACGTAACTTTCTATTCTAAAGGTAAATAAATAAATAATTTTAAAATACAATCAAACTTAATTTAATATAATTAATAATTATAGTTTGGGAGACGGTGAAATTTAGAGGAAAATACTTTATAATTTGTTGGAGATTATTGTAAGAACTATATCAAAATAATATATTTCAGTAATTCTTTTGTCACTTTCTGACTTTTCATGCAACTGTAAAATATTAAAGATCGTTATTATATTTATATATGTTAAATGCGTCTTTGTTGTTCAATCCGACGCCTCCACACATTCGCACATGGAATGTTATTCAATCCGACGCAAAAATTAAGGTGTCTCAGTTCATTCTTAAAGCATTCGCAACACAATGGTCCACCCTTCATCCGCCCGATCAATGTTTTTAGTTCTCGTCTGCGATCGTCCGCCCATTGCAGGTGGACGGACGATCATCCGGACAAGTGAAACGACCGAACTTTTGGTCGTCCCACACAGTCGCCTAATCGTCCGCCCATTGCAAGGCAGCGGACAAGGACGATCTCCGAAAAAAAATTTATAAAAAAATCAATTTTTAATTCTAAAAAATCATTTTATAAATTAAAATAAAAAAAACTATAATTTCACAATGATCCATACTAAAAGACAGATCCATGAATTAGTGAAAGAATATATTTTGTAGAATATAATCATTCACACTAAATGAGCAAGTTTTGCATTGCTTGAGTAAACCTTTAGGTTTTCGACTCCAACTTGCATTGTGACTTCAATGTGAGATAAATGGTAGGTTTAAAGATAAGTTTTCAACTCCAAGGTTCATTGTGATTTCGATGCGGGATAATTATTTATACACTTAAAAGAGAGTTTTTGTTGCTTTATGTAAATCTTTGTTTAATACACAGAATTGAAAGTTATTAGTTATTATTGTAAATTAGTTAGCACACTAGCGCAACTCATGGTAAATATGTTTAAAATTTTGACCTTTATTATACTTTTCTCATTTTATTCAATTAATGTAAGTGTTTTATTTAAATTTGTTGTGTTCTATAATAGTATATTTATATTTTGCTATTTTTTATTTGATTAAAATTAAATATAAAATTTATAAATTTTTTTTATATTAAGTAATTCATGCTTTTCATTTAATTTATTATTTAATTTTTCTATTTATAATAAGTGAAAATATAAAAAAAAAACAATTAACATAAAAAATTAAATAAATATAGGTAATTGATAGGGACGGACAATAGGGCGAAACCACTGCAGGAAAGGTCGGACTAAGAAATGTTGATGTGGTGATCACTAGGGCGGATGATCATCCGACCATTGTGGATGCTCTTATGTCTGGTACCATATATAACAATTAAATTTATTTAATAAAATAACATTTATAGTTTTCAAAACTCACTTTAGCAGAAATAAAATACAACTTTATGAATTTTAATGAATAAATAATTAAACCGTACAATTAGTGAGAAAATTAATCAATCATAATCTTTTCCTAATCAATTACTACATTTAAAATCTTACTTAATATATATCATATAAAAATTCACAAGCTTTAGGTTTCCCTATCCCACCGCAACACCACCTCTCAATCCTAAAACATGGAAGTCCGCTTCCACCGATGTTCCAAATCGGCACACCACCTGCGCTGTGCACACGTTTGTTATGGTACCAATGACGATCTTTCAAGTTTTGCCAAACGAATCAACCAAGGTAGCCCTAAACTATAAATCAAACTCTCTCCAATAATTTTCATCGCCAGTTTTTTCTGTCAATATTTTTAGATATAAGAGGAGTATCGTTTGACGATGTATAGTGATTCAATGAATGTGCAATTTATAAGAATATTTTTTCTGCAAGCACTATAGAAAATTAATGGGATGAATGTGGGAGGAGAAGAAAAGGCTTAATGAGTTTTTGTAACTGCTGAGCTTTAATGCCTGATGTTTGTTTGATCGTCCATTATCTCCAATTGCATTTACTACATGATATCAAACTGTGTAATGTAACGGCTGCATAATTTTTTTTATTATTTGCAAAACTTCCATATGACCAATGCAACTTCCATATAGAAAACTACTCCTAAACGACATATTGCTCAAATCATAAGTAATAAATATTTCATAATTTTCTTGACCTTTCATGTTTCATTATATAACTGCAAATTTAATTCAACTTCCACATAGAAATAGTTTTAATTCAAATTTCCATTAATACAAAATCAATAGATGACTTTTTAAATTAAAATCTCCAAAACTCAATAGATATTGAGAATTACAAATTCTAAACTCAATAAAGAAGAAAGAGAGTTGGGCCGGTGCACATACAATTAATTGAGCTTTTGGGCCCAATCACAATTAAATCTTATATATAGATTTGCTGACGAATAGGTTTCAGGATCTATGATGTATAAAATTAGAGTATTTTAGAGCTGCGCCACCGCCTCTCCATCCCACTCTCAATCTGCAGTCCCTCCGTCTGCCGCTCTGCTTATAAGGTTGAGGTATATATTTTAAAGTAATTTGTAGTGTGGATGAATTAATATATGGAATGGAAGCGTCATGTGTTTTGTGAATTTTATTTGTATCAGAGCAATGGAGGAAGAGGAAGACCGATTGAGCCAACTCCCTGATGACATTCTTCTTCTCATCCTCGATAAAATCGACATATATGAAGCGGTTAAAACAATGAGTCTTGTCTCCCATAGATGGAATAGTAGTATAAGATTACATTCCAAAACATAAGAGCATCCACAATGGCTGGCCTAGCCACGGGCTATCCACTCTCTCCCTGCCACGTCATCAGCACTAAAAATCTACCAGCCATGTCATCATTTTAATCAAATAAACTAGCCTAAAAATCAAATGGAAAATAATAATTGGTTGATGCTAAAATGTATAGACTTGAATAAAAGTTCTAAATTCAAACATTTCTTCTACAACATTATTACAAAACCAAAAATGCAAAAAATAGTCTGATATATATATGTTTTAACATAAAACTGGAAAAAGGTGAAAGAGAGAAATAAAAAGTTACTGAGTATTTGGTGAAAATAAGAAAATAGAAGATTTATCATATGCAGATAAAGACTAGTTTTAGTAGATATTCGAAATAGGAAAATAAGATTATTCATGAACGATTAAAATTTAATAACCTAAACCTAATCTTAAAATTTAATAATTACAAAATCCAACATTTATATTGGAAAATAAAGAAGAAAATAATTAGGCCCGGCCTACATTTACTTGGACACAATATATTGGGCTTTGTAAGAGTGCATATCGGCCTGATATATTTGGGCCCTATTATTCATGCCTATAACAAATAAATGTTTAAGGAGGAAAATAAACTGGTTCAACAAATCCAACATCTATATTTTATGTGTTGTTAATTTATTTTTGTTTAGAAAGTCATTATTTATACGATTATAGTTTGAAAAAATAATAAACTGCTAACAATTTATCATGTAGTAATGAATATAAAGTTAATAACTGCTACTCTAAAATTTAGTTCTGCCCAATTAAAGTCGATGGCATGGCACAAGTAGAAATATTTATGATAGATACGTGGAATCCGTTTGTTATGTATGGATACTAGTGAGCTTTAAAATAAACTCGAGTAAAAACAAGTGTGAACAAGAGTAGCATGAGTGAATCTAGGCTATATCAGTGTCACTGATACTTGTAGTGATCATGGTCGGCTAGCTTTGGTCGAGCAAGAAGACTCTCTACATGGAAACTGGCCGCACAACTCTGCAGATCTTCCTTCTCTCCACAACATTATGACCACTTCACTTGGATCAACACGCCCACATATTTCCACCAAACCAACATTAGACGTTCTGAACCACTCTACTCCTACACATCATCACATGATTCAACCCTTTTCAATTTCAATTCAAAATATCTATAAACAAATACACTTCAAATATACATACCATAGCATTTGTTCATGATCACGCTTACAACACTCCTCTCCCATCCAGATTCTTCGTCCACCATCAACATAAATTTCTGCAAAATAATCAAATACCAATTCATAAATATGCCTTTGAAAAGTAAATAATCAATCAAGACTTTAATTGCTTACCACGCGCATCCTTGAAGAAGAATTTCCCATTGGAATAAATGTTTCAGAGGATATAAAGATAGTTGTTGTTCGTAGAATTAACTCTCACTCATTGCTATTTATAAAAGAGAAAAAAAAAAGTATTTAAGAACTAGATTACATAGAAAATCTTCAGTCCAAAATATATGACTTTCACTCCAAGGTTGGATCAAATTAAAGAATTAGATTAGATATCCTACTATTCTATTAATACGTATGGAATTTGTCATTTCCCATCCTTTTTTTTTATCTATATCATTTAAAACTCATTTTCTTTTTTTATCCGTTTATTTGAGGATCCACTATTTTTTTTGCAGGGTTTTCTCGATCTCCCTTGATCTTGTTATTAATTATACTGCATTTTTTGGGGTCCTTTTGAGTCTTGTTATTTGATGCTAATTAAAAGGGCCTCAACTTCAAAGAATTAGAATATTCTCTAACATAAATTCTACTCCACTTGTTTGACTTGATTTGATAAATACTACACTTGATTCTTCATTTAATATTTTTAGATTTTATTTTGTTAATTTATTTACCGAGATCATTTACAAAATAATTCAATTAAAAGTAAAACTTACTAAAAGTGAATTTGTTGTTATCAAAATATATTAACCTACATATTTCCGTATATTTAAAAACTATAAGTGTATAATTACTAATTTAAACACTAATTTGAAAGTATATATTCACGTAAGATTTCACAGTAATATTTAAAATGTACTGTACTCTATATCTTATAGCTGTTAATGTGTAATTCACATCAAGATTTCATAATATTCTACGTCTTTTATTTGTAGTTTTTTCCATAATGTTGTGTTTTTTTCCATAACTTGATTGCATAAAGATATTAATCAAGTTAACCCACAAAAAGTGATTCAAAGACCCATTGAATTTACAACAACTCCATTAAAACTTTTTGAGCATCCAATGATTCCACTCCCATACCCTACACAAAAATATTAGAATTAATTGTTATATAATGATTTCGTATAATATACTACCATACCTAATTATTTTTGTTAGTGTGAAAATTAATCAATCATAATCTTTTCCTAATCAATTACTTACTACATTTAAAATCTTACCTAATATATTATAAATTTATAATAGTAGTATATCATATGCATATTAAAAGTTACAAAGTTTAGGTTTCCCTATCCCACTCTCAATCAATGGAGGAAGAGGTAGAGGAAGACCGAATGAGCCAACTCCCTGATGACATTCTTCTTCTCATCCTCGATAAAACTGACATATACGAAGCGGTTAAAACAATGAGTCTCGTCTCCCGTAGATGGAAAAACCTGTGGCGTTCCCTCCCCGGCCTCCGCTTCCACTTCCGTCCCGCCACCACCCCCTTCCGCATCCACTTGGAAGATTTTTCCATCCACTCTAGCTTTGTTTCCCACTTGCTATTTCACCGTGACGCCTCATCCTCCGTCCACGACTTCCACCTCTCATTCGACGGCCCTACCCCCAATCCACAATATCCATGCGGAGTTGACAGGGAATTCTTGGAGGAATGCTTGCTCTACGCCCTCAACCACGGCCTTCAATCTCTCCGCCTCCACTGGCCCACCTACCGCAAACTCAGGCTTCCGCCAGCGTTTCTCACCTGCAACACGCTGCGGGAGCTCGAGATCAGGGATTTGTTCTGCCCGGTTAAACTACCTGGACGCTTGTCTTTACCTAATTTGAAAACCCTTCATCTTCACACCATCTCTTTGGTCTTCGACCATCATCACGACCCCGACCCCTTCTCCGGCCTCCCACAGCTGGAGAAACTTACTCTCATTACTTTTATGTGTGATGGCCTTGTTGCTATAAACGCTCCAAAGCTTAGATTTCTTGAAATCGAGGATGATTATTTACAAGTGGAAGAGATCTCTGCCCCGTTGCTTACCTCATTTACATACAAGTCTTCTGATGCTTGGGAATGTGCAAAGGTGAACCTCCTAGTGTTGGAACATGTCTATTTAGACATTGATGAGGTTTTCAATAAGATTCGTAATAACTTTGTTAGAATGCTTCACCAACTTGGGAATGCCGCCACAGTTTCATTGACTTCCAATACTCTCAAGGTACATTTTTCCATCTCCTCATATACATATACTAATAAGTAGTGTGTTGCTTAAATGTATGTTTGGGTTGTTTGATATTGATAGATTCTCGAGCGCGAATTTGGTTCCTTTGAGCAAACTCCTACTCCATTTCCCAACATGAAATGTCTCAAGGTGATGAAAGGACGTTATATAAATCCCATAGTGTGTCTGAGTGTAATAAATGATTTGACCAGGACTTTGAACTGCGAGGTGGAGCTTTCTTCTAGTTTATTTTTTAGTGAACACATGACGGAAGAAGAAATATACAACTATCAAAACTCCTTATACTATCAAAACTCCTTATGAAAATGTAAAGTTGATAAGAGATTTTCTCTTCAACCAATTGGGAATCATTGTTGATTGATCTTTTTTTTTTTAAAAATGCATTTTCCCTTGGATTTGATTTGTTTACTCTTGAAGTTAGTTTTTACTTTTTAGATTGTTTGTATTTGATTTCATAGCTTATTTATTTTAAATCTCTTTAGATTGTATGATGTATATTATACATACTCAGACGCTTACTAAAGAGTTGGCAGAGATATATTTTTAGATAGAGAGAAAGCGTAGGACTTTAGAGCATCTCTAAAGGATAAAGGTATATCATCTATTTGCATTATTAAAAAATAAATAACCCATCTTAAAAGTAACAAACTCCAAAGACATAAGGTATATGGAGAGTTAAATTATTTTTTAAAAATTAAAAAATAATAGTACAGGATTACATTCCAAAACATATATGTATATAGTATCTTCTCAAATATCTTCCTTTCTTAGAGAATGATTTTTCATAGAAATAAAACAAATATGATAAGTATAAGATTTTACATGTCCAACAATGAAGAAGTAAAAATAACTCTTTAAATAAAAAAAAGTATAATGTTTTCTAAAATACATTTTCTCTTGAGAAAATGATTTTTTTCTAAAAAGAAGATAAATATTATAATTATAAGACTTTGCATGCAAGTATAAGTATCATATGTATGCATGCCCTTTGTTGACACCTATCTAGGTGACATTACATGACTATATAACCTAAGAATCAAATGGTAAATAATAATTGGTTGATACTTAATTAAAAATTCTAAATTCAACCTTTCTTCTACAACATTATTACAAAACCAAAAATGCAAAAAATAGTCTTAATTGATGATATACGTTTTAACAAAAAATGAAATAAATAATCATAAAAGTTAATACTGTATTGACAATTACCAAATCCAACATTTATATTGGGAAATAAATAAGAAAATAATTCAGTCAACATTTACTTGGAGCCAATAAATTGTGCTTCGTAAGATTACATATCGGCCCGATATATTTGTGCCCTATTATTCATGCCTATCACCAAAAAATGTAATGCATGGATAATAGTGAGTTTTAAAATAAATTTGAGTAGAAACATAGTAGGAGTATGAATAAGACTAGCATGAGTAAATCTAGGCTATGTCTATGTCATTTATACTCGTGGTGATCATGGTTGGGTAGCTTTGGTCGAGCAAAAACACTCTTTAAACTAAAAGCCGAACTCTAGCTTAAGTCGAGCAAGAACACTCTCTAAACTGAGAGAACAACTTTGCAGATCTTCCTGCTCTCCGCAACATTCTCACCACTGTACTTGGATCAACGCGCCCCCATATTTCCACCAAACCAAAATTAGCCATTGCACTTGGATCAACACGCCCCAATATTTCCACCAAATCAGTATTAGTCATTCTGTAACACTCTACTCCTACACAGAGTCGCATGATTCAACCCTTTTCAATTTCAATTAAAAATATCTATAAATAAAAACACTTCAAATATACATATTACATACCATAGCATTTGTTCATCACGCTTTCAACACTCTTCTCCCATCCAGATTCAGCGTCCACCTTCAAAATAAATTTCTGCAAAATAATCAAATACTAATTCATAAATATGCCTTTGAAAAGTAAATAGTCAATCAAGACTTTAATTGCTTACAACGTGCATCCTTGAAGAAGAATTTCCCATTGGAATAAATGTTTTAGAGGATATAAAGATTCTTGTTGTTCGTAGAATTAACTGTCTCATTCATTGCTATTTATAATAGAAAAAAAAAAGTATTTTAGAATTAGATTACATAGAAAATCTTCGGTCCAAAAAATTATTACTTTCGCTCCAATGTTGGATCAAATTAATGAATTAGATTATATATCCTATCCTTTTAATCTTGTTATTTGAGGATCCACTATTTTTTTTACAGCTGTTAGTGTTTAATTAGTTTTTTCCATAATGTTGTGCGTGTGTGTGTGTGTGTGTTTTTTTTGTTTTTATTGTACAATATTAGTCATAAATAGAGCGAATTATACATCTTTTAAACATCAAGATTTCATAATATTCTACACCTTTTATTAGTTTTTTCCATAATATTGTGTGTTTTTTTCCCCTCTTTTTGTTGTACAATCTTAGTCATATATAGAGCCAATTATAATCACAGCTTCAGAAAATACTCTATCATCGACTTCGCAATCTTCTGGAGATATACTAGTATATGCTTTCAATATTCATCGTTTTGAGAGGAAACAAAATCAGAATTATTTACACTAATTATGTCAAACGATGTAAATTAAGCATCGGACCATGAAAATAAAAATATCTTATCAGTACTCCCTTTAATTTTTTCATTCAATGCTACTCCTATTAATTTCTGCCAATTATACATCGAAAAATATACTAGTATTAACCTAATTATACTAACAATTTCTCCACAAACAAAAAGAAATAAGTACTACTCCATCAGTCCCATTAAAGATGACCCACTTTCCTTTTTGATTTGTCCCAATCAAGATGATCAGGAGTGGAGCCAAAAATTTGTAGATAGATGGGCAAATTTACATATGATGAAATTTTAAGAATTTGAGGAGGGGCATTTAGTGGGAAATTGAAAGAAATAAGTGGTAAAATATACAATATATACATGAACATGAAAATATGAGGTGGGGCAATTGCCCCTCTTCTCATTAGTGTAGATCCGCCCCGGAAGATGACCCATTACTTAAAATGGAAACACCTTTCTATCTCTACTTTATTCCTCCTCTCTTACTTTACTCTCCCCTCTTATTACACAAAATATAACTGCATAAAATTTCGTGCCGTCCAAGGAAGGGGTCATCTTCCTTGGGACGGAGGGAATATTTCCTCTATTCCAAAATATTTGATTGACTTATTTTTTGCACTCATTTTAAAAAATTTTAATAAATAATTAGAATGAATAAATAATAGGTAAAAACAAGATTAATGTAGAAGTCTTTATTGCAATATTTTCAAAGCTAAGTGCAAAAAAAAAGCCCAATTTGATGATCAAATTTGAATAGCAAAGAAAATGAATACTGTAGCGGCCGTTAATGGAGTAGTAATTAATTCCCGCCACAAAAACCCTAGCCTCAAGTTCATCTCTCTCTGCAATCGACAACAATGGAGGAGGAGGAGCCCAAAGCTGTGAAATCCAACCTCGTCCTGATCCTAGACTTCGGCTCGCAGTACACGCATCTCATCACCCGCCGAATCCGCGCCCTCAGCGTCTTCTCCCTCTGCATCAGCGGCACATCCACTCTGCAATCCATCGCCGATTTGAACCCTGCCGCAATCATCCTCTCCGGCGGCCCCCACAGCGTCCATGCCGAGGGCGCCCCCTGCTTCGCGCCCGACTTCATCGACTTCGTGGAGTCCAAAAACGTCGCCGTTTTGGGCATTTGCTACGGCCTGCAGCTGATCGTGCAGAAATTGGGGGGCGAGGTTAGGGTTGCCGGGAAGCACGAGTATGGGAGGATGGGGATTGAGGTGGACAAGGTCGAGGGCTTGTTTGGGAATAAGGAGGTCGGGGATAAGCAGAGCGTGTGGATGAGCCACGGCGATGAGGCTGTCAGGCTGCCGGAGGGCTTCGAGGTCGTCGCAAGGAGCCATCAGGGGGCCGTTACCGCCATTCAGAATCGGGATAGGGGGTTTTATGGTTTGCAGTATCATCCGGAGGTATTTCTCCAGGAGTATCTCTTGTTTGGGATTCATACATGTCAAAGTTTTGTTTTTTTTATTGATATTACTTTGTTGAGATTTTAATTCAATGGGAATTTTAAAATTTGGCTCCTATTCGTGTATATTTTTTGCAGGTAACACATTCACCGGAAGGGATGGATACGCTCAAATACTTCCTGTTTGACATATGTGGAATTAGTGCTAGTTGGAAGATGCAAGACATTCTTGACGAGGAGCTGAAGGTGATTAAAAGTACGGTCGGGCCTGATGATCTTGTCATCTGTGGGCTATCTGGTGGCGTGGACTCGACTGTTGCAGCTACCCTTGTTCATAAGGCGATTGGAGATAGGCTTCATTGTCTTTTTGTTGACAACGGATTATTGAGGTGCTCTTTTTAGATGCTTATTCATTTTAAATAAGTGTACAAATGATCATATGATGTGTTTTGTGTTTATTGTGATTATAATTTTCTTGTTCGTTCTTCGATTCTTATATAGGTGGCGTGAGAGGGAGAGGGTGATGGAGACATTCGAGAGAGATCTTCATTTACCAGTTACTTGTGTTGACGCATCAGAGCAATTTCTCAGCAAGCTAAAGGGTGTTACAGAGCCCGAGAAGAAAAGGAAAATCATTGGGGAGGAATTCATCAATATATTTGATTCTTTTGCTCAAGAATTGAAGCAAAAATTGGGAAAGGAACCTGTGTATTTGGTTCAAGGAACCTTGTACCCTGATGTGATTGAATCCTGTCCTCCTCCTGGAAGCGGAAGGAATCACTCTCACACGATCAAAAGTCACCATAACGTCGGAGGGCTACCCAAGAACATGAAATTGAAGCTCATTGAGCCCCTTAAACTCCTCTTTAAGGATGAGGTATGAGTTTCAAGTTGTTACTCTATGCATTTGATTTTGTGCTTTGCTGTTACTGTATTGTTGATGTAAGTGAATGCTTGGCAGGTTCGTGAACTGGGGAAAATCATGGGGGTTCCACAGGGCTTCTTGAAGCGCCATCCCTTCCCTGGGCCTGGTCTTGCAGTTCGTGTGCCTGGTGACGTTACATTAGGAGACCATTTGGACACTCTGCGAAAGGTATATAATAATTTTGTCTTGCACATCAACATGATATATACCGCCAGCTTGCATTTTCACTAGTTTTTGACTGGTAATCTGTATCAGGCGGATGAGATTTTCATCCAGTCGATCAAAGACGCTGGGATTTACGACAACATATGGCAAGCCTTTGCTGTGTTCTTGCCTGTACTAACCGTGGGTGTGCAAGGGGATCAAAGAACGTACAGTCATGCCATTGCACTGAGAGCCGTCACCAGTCATGACGGAATGACTGCAGATTGGTATGCGTATTCGATTCTCTCCTAACAACTATTTCTGCTCTTCTATCAAATATGGAGTGTGAATATCTTTTATTGCAACAACCAGGTATGACTTTGATCACAAGTTTCTTGCTGATCTATCCACAAAGATTTGCAACGAAGTTACTGGCGTAAATCGAGTTCTTATGGACATAACATCGAAGCCTCCATCAACTATTGAATGGGAATGAATGATCAAATGATCCAATTTTTTTGTTCACTAGTATCAGAAGTATAATATGCAATTTACCTCTTAATTTTGATGAGAAGATGCTGATTGAGGGATTCAGACAACTTCTGTGGTATATTAAAAAGTGTTTCTTTCGCAGATTGATTCTTTTGCATTTTTCAGTTTTCATGCTTGATGGAACACCAAGTGGTTCTGTTTAAAATACTAATGGTCAAAAAAGGCTCATGTACAAAAGAATTGAAAGTGGATGTCTGGCTACATCATTTCTGTAGATTTCTGACTCAGAATCTCTGACATGGATTTGATGATTTACTCATTTATTTATAATGTTGGTCATAGAATTCTGAAAAAAGAAATTGAGATTCAACTATTCAATTGATATCTTTTTCCCAAAAAGGGGAAAAGCAAACCTGTAAAGTACACACTTAAAACAATAAACTTGAAAAATAGTTTACCTCTATTAGCTTTTACACAAATTATATTATAATTAAAAATTAACAAAAATTTATGAAGCTGTTTTGACTCTTGAGTTTAAGTTCATCATCTGTTCTACACCTAAAAGTTATGCTGGTTTATCCATCCAAATCTCTAGTTTGAATCATACCAGTAGAGATTAATTTACATGACTAGAAATATTTACTGTCCATCATAAAAAAAGGTTACAAAAACTGCACTACTTGAAAAGATATAATTATACCTGCTAAATTAGTAATTAGAGGTTCTCAAACACAGAGTCTAACATGTTCAACACTTCCTGATAATTTTCTGAAGAGCTTCTTTGATCTCTACTGCTGATGGAGATTTCAGTCCCTCGCACTGCAAAATCATGCATCAGCTGTTAGCATAGATAGCTTCAGCTCATAATTTAAACAAAATGCAACTGAAGTTGTAAGGCATGCATCAAACTTTCACATTCATGGTCTTAGATGGTAGACCTTGGCATTTACAGTGATGGAGAGAGTCCCATCATTGGTGGATGACTGGATAGTCTGCGTTTCGAGGTGTATTTTGCTCAACGTCTCCATAACTTCGAACAACACGTGCTCCTTAAACAAGCACCTCATCTCAATCAAGACCACCTTGTTTGAGACACTGATGGTTATGTTATCAGTTGGGGAGGAGTCTCTCAACCGAGGTCCTGTCTTGTCCCTATGACCGGCCTTCCTCTTATTCATCGCTGGCTTCTTCGAATTGTTGTCATCTCTGTAGTTATCCGAGGTCCTCTCAATGGCATCCTGGGATTTGCTGTGTGTGGTTGACCCTCTCTCCATTGCTTCCTTGTAGGACTCCAGCTCCTCCACTCTTCTCTCGAGCTCCCTCAAGTGCTCTATCGTGTGGTCAAGCACCGATACTTTGTCACCCTGCAACAACGAGTTTCGTTTTCATGAAATTTAGTTTATGAGTCAGGACAATCTGAAGAGCAGATCATATACCTTTCCACCAGATGGGACTAGGGATCCAAGAATCATGAATCTCTCGTTTATTTTCTCTCGACGCTTCCGTTCAGATAAGACATGGTTTCTATCGGCTTCATCAGATTTGGGACAGATGTGATGTTTATCAGATTCAACCCTGCAACTTTGGTGTAATCTAGCAACTTCAAAGAGCACTTTCTTGAGTAGCTTCTGTGGAGTAGTTCCTCTTTGGGGTCCCGGAACTCCAACCTTCTTCCAGCAAACGAAGCTCGACTCTGTGCTCCCATTTCTGATGTAAGGTCCAAGAATCAATTGGTGAGAACTCTTCAAGAGGTAGGAAAGAACACTGTGGTAATGAACATCATGTCCTTGGCCTTCAGAAGATGTCTTTTGATTGCATTCCTGCATGCAGCTTTTCTTTTCCTTGTTCCCATCCGAATGTGGGATTACCGTCTCGGGTTCTCCCTCTGTTTGAGAGACACAGTCACTGGAATCCACAGAATTATTCAAGCAATTACTGACTGCATCTTCCATTACTGGCCAGCTTTGCAGTTTAGAAGCCTCACCGCCCACACCTTCCACCAAATTCGACTCATCTCTCAGCAGATTGTTTGCAAAATCATCTGAAGAGTTATATGGAGAACATATCTCCATGTATGGATCATCCATGAGCCGGTCAAGACCATCTTCGAGCATGTGGCCATGGTCGAGTCGTTCAAGATTCAGATCATTTGGGTTGCAACTGCTGCTGTCGAAGACAAGGTTAGGAATAAGGGGAACCGCCACTGAAGGACTCTTGAGGAACGAACTTATATGCCGAATCAGACTTGGATCTTCTGGAACCTTAAAAAATCGCGTGGACATTGCATGTTATCATAACAATAAATAAGTTCGATGAACGTAACCACAGAGGCTAAGATTAAAGTGGCATACTAGTTCAGTTGTCCCGAGCTCAACGACACCTCCTGAATGGGGAAAGCACACAATAGTCTGCAAGTTCAAATCAATGCAATAGATTCTTTAGAAATATGTTCTTTTTTACTCGAACCTGAGAAAACTTTAACGAGCTCAGATCAATACCTTGATCGATGCGCTCTGATAAAAGCAATGCGCGTCCAACCATCAAATTTGAGAAGAAGCAAAAAGAGGTTAAAACCACAATTGATTCTACGGGATACACATTTTGTGGGGTGATTCGTTTTCTGCTTACCTTTGCAAGCAAAGAACGAGAGAAGACTTTGGTGTCAGCCCGGTGAGCATTGCAGAGCCATATCATTTGATTTGCAGCTAATGTTCTCCCAGGCAACCTCAAGAGTTCAGAATCACAAAATTCAATATAGTTTTCATATTATTATATGCTTAATGTTTCAGACTCAAGCTCACAGATCATCATAATCACGTCCATCAACCAGAAATCGAAGTAAAAGCAAATTGATTCAGCTGGAAAGATAGGTACCCTTGGTTGGCGTTGAACACGAAAGACATACAAACCAAGAAATACCACTCTGCATCAGTGAGATCTTCAGGGGATAATGCAGTTGTAGGCCTCTTAGCTTGAGGTTTGGTATCACCGAGCGACAGAGACACGTAAAGCTCTCTTAATTGATCACTTCTCTGCAATCCCAACTGATCCATGTCCACCTCAGCTACTTGAACAGTCTTTCGTGTTTTTATATCACCGTTGTAGTACCCTTCGCACCATTCCAGCATCCTAAACTTGTCACATATGCATATAAGATTCAAAATCGACCATTAACAATGCAGTCACCAGCAAAGCTACATCCAAATCCCAACAAAGCAGGTGAATTCAAGTAACAAAAAAAAAACTTTTGTTCAAGCAATGTTGAGAAGAAAGCAAGCAGCTTTAAAACAGTGAATGGTGGAACATAATCACTCTAAAACTTAAGCCTAAATGCAAGCAATGTAGGAAGGCCAAACTCATAACATAAACATATAACAACACTGAAAAGAAAAATCATGACTGAAATTAGAGATTCCTTTCATATGTCTACTGCATTCAAACTTTTAGGGCAGTTTTCCTCACATTGCAGGAATTTTTTCAGCAGAAGCATAAAGAAGAAAATCAATTTTATTGGTTGGTAGTGGGGTGGGGAGGAATCACGGTAAAAATTGGATCTTTACTTACCCTGGTTGTATGCAAGAAACGGACCAGAAAATTGCATAGCTCCATTGAAAGCTTTGAACAGCAAGAGCAAGATGCGTCCTTAGATTCTGAGGCATTTCTTTCTGGTTTTGGTTTCCAGTTGCCATTATTGACCACTCTCTCTTTCTCTCTCCACCTAAACATATACTGAAAATATAAAAGCACAATAAAAAAGAAGAGAATTCCCAGATGGAGCTTGACAGCTGCACTTGAAATGTAGGAAGAGTAAAAAGTCACATCCCCATTTACATACATACACTGCTAAAAAAATGACCTTTATGTTCACCTCAAATTTTAGCCCTCATCATCATCTATAAAAACACAATCTTGGCATTTGGGGCAAAGATCGGAGAAACAAGTTTATCTTCACATGTTAAGATTCAAGAATAGTTCCTGCGGCATGCATGCATAATTCTATGTCGTGTGACAAGTATCATAGGAAATATGATTACCCTTTATCCCAAATTTTATACAGGGAATCTCTTTTTAAGTAGCATATGTGGAGAGAGAAAATGAGGTGCAGAGGAGTAGGTTAAATGGGCCAAATTATTTTCACTTTTTGCAAGTGCTAATTACAGTAAGTGATCGAAACCTGAGTGAGTGACAGAGTTGGATAAGATAGGAAAGAATTAAAGATTTGAAATGTGGTCCAAGAAATGACCTTACATTCAGAGACACTTGGCTACTTTTGTGTATTTTATAATGAGAAATCGATAATTCTGAATTAAATACTAGAATATTTAGGACATGTTTAACTTCATAATTTACAGCAAGTTAGTATGCTCTATTTTGTTGCATACTATGTTTTAAGGAACAATTTTGTGAAAATTTATATTTTCTCTTTCATTTTGTGTCTTGAATTTAAATAGTAGTAGTAGTATATCATTCCGATTTCCGTATACCGACTACTGGATTTAAATACAGGTAGCTAGACTAGTGAATTAAACACTTTCAACCAATAAATTTGAGAATTTGTAGTTCTGTGCATTTTTTGGTATTCCAGACAGCACTTTATACAAAACAGTTTAGTTACTGATGCCCACACCAGCAATATTAACAGGTCGAAGAAATTGATGTTTTCATATAGTGAAGTGGTCACATGATCAATTTGTCCCTACATCTGTATACACATGTTTGTGCTGGAGTACTATTTAAACTCAATGTCACACTCATGTCCCTACTATAATGTTAATTCTAGTAGTACTATTATTAAGTGTTGATTGATGACAAAACCCTGGTTGGGATCCATGGTTGGTAGGGAGTACAACACCACCATAGATTTCGCTAGCAACTACTTGACATTAGCATTTCAACGAGGTTCTCCCTCGTTGAAGACACGATATCCTCACAGCCCGTTTCGACAACCTAAGGGAGGCCCAAGACACCACATCTTGTGAATTAACTGAAAAACATCATGAGTGAGTGTTTTGGTAAGAATGTCAGCCGATATGAATCAAACATGATTCTGCTATAGAAGAGTGGAAACGATTTGAATATAATCTGTGACAAACTTTGGCAGATTTGAATACAGTTATAGAAGAGCTGGTCATGTGCCAAAGAAGCCAAGAGTGAATGAAATGAAGGTTCTATTAGAATTTAATCAGGGCAGTTGGGAGGTCTGGGGCTAAACAATGTGTCCGACAAGGACGAACGTGCTTGGCATGAACAAGGCTTACGCGCTTAGGGGGAACCACGGAAGCCCTGGTTGATGGCATTGTTTTGATTCTGGAATAGGCACAATTGGTCCGAGGAAGATCCGCCATAAGTCGAGAATGATGGTGACTAGCATTGCAGCACCTAAAGCATCAACAGCCACTCTTGGGAGGTCCCAAGCATCACTTGGTTCCTCATCGATCCTGCATTGCATATGATGCCAACCAAATAAGCAGATCAATAATAGTTTGCTACTTCAATAACATGAGCTTCGAGTTCTAAATTAGGTCCTTAATTTTGCACTGAACAACTATTTTTAACTTCAGTAATAATCATGAATTACCATTAACATCAGAAAGGCAATAAATTTTAGCAGTTAGACCATCATATGCATCTATGCTGATTTCAAATTTCAATACCAAAATCTAAGTGAAAGTCTTTTCCTATTGTAAGCAAGCGTACATTCATGAAGGAGTTTAATGATATATAAGTAGATATCCGTATTATAAAGTTGGGTTCCTAAACGAGTAGGCGCAAAAGCACACATACTCCAAACAAGCAACGCCATCTCAAGCACCCATAAATTTACAGCCACATAATAAAAGTTAGACACACATATACAGAGAGAGGAGCAAATATTACCTGAAAAACATTGGGAAACTAACGAAGAAATAAATTGCATAAAACAGGCAGCCAACTTTGTACATGACAGCTCGATCGACAAATTCATAATAGGGAAACTGCACATAGTCAATTAGAAGATTAATACTAGAAAATATCAATATATAAAAATGGCATATTGATAAAAATCTGAAATGCATAAAGATTAAACCCCAAATACCAGTGTTTGTTTGTGTCTTTACTTACATTAGAAATGGCTACAGTCTCCAGATATGCTACGAAATATGAAAGAATTAAAATCCAGGAAGCTTTAAACAGCCACTGTGTTGTTTCTGGCAAGTGAGCGACAGAATGCTGGATTCTGCGAAGTGTCATATTAGAAGAAACGTGGTAAAACAAGAAGCAGACATGCGTGAGAAGGAAAGTTGTATGTGGTACCTGCAAAACAGTTTCCATGGTCACTTTCAACTATTATGAATTAATAAAAATGTAAATAATATGATTTTTGGGCTCACATTATTCATCCTCCACGACGGGAATGTATATGAGGCACCCAATACCGTGAAAAAATAGTGGGTCCAGAAATAATTTCCAACGTAACTAAAGAGAATGATCCAGAGACTAGCCTGGAAGAAAAGAAATTTCTAGTTACAGCAAGATGCAAGATAAAACAACTCGCGTAGTAGTTATTAATTGATATGTACCAGAAGTGAACAACAAAAAATCTACGTATGAACCATTAACGTTTTGTTTTGAAGCATACTGTATGAGAAAATAAAAAGTTAGCTCATTTGTTTGCATGCTTACAGATGGGACATGACTTGTTTTGTCACAATCTAGTAAATTATTCTGCTCAGCATAAAGGAGTTATCCGTAATCTTCCATCACCCAGCATCATATCAATTTCTTAAGGAAGATAAGCAATTGATTCTTAAGATAGCTCTGTTGCAACATTTTTCTGGGAAAAACTCTGAAACAAGGATCTCATGTGATTTTTATCTGACATGGGAACTTGATTCTCAGGTTATATGTCATGCAAGTGATACGAGTTAACATTACCTTGTTTGATAAGAAATTCCTCAGAAACATGTGAAAGCATATTATTAGACAAAGATGATTAGATTAGTCATATAAATGTTAGTAACTCTCAATTAGTTTGGCAGAAAATTATAAGTACTTACTTTCACCCAATAACGATCTTTCCAACACAAGCTCCTATCTGCCTGAAAGAGTTTAAGAGGTATAAATACAATTTTACAATGTGAGCTGGAAATATGTTAAAGCTTATATCCTTATTCACATGATTTCTGCATTTAACATAAAACATGTCGCTAGTTAACAACTAAGTTTCTAAACATGACTTTACAATTTACATCTTCTAGGGGATAGGGAGAAATAACTCATAATAGAAACAAACGAATCAATGCGAGATTCAGTACAACAAATGCTGCCAGCAGAGCAATCAAACTGACCTTTACAACTTTATTCTCAAATGAATTTATTCACCACAAGAAAGAAAACCATAAACTCACCTTTCCAACAAAAACCATTGGAATTATAAAAGCAGGCAAAGCTGAAACAAGTCCAAGTAAGAGGTACTCCCACTCTGTAAAATTCTGGCAAAAGAATAAGAAATTTAAGAAATTCTAGTCAACAATCTCATCAATATAACAACAAGACAAGGACTTCATAGCACCATGTTCATCTATGAGCAAAATAAAGAAAAGTTATTTGTTGAAGTTAAAAGATACTCCATTAAGATTCTCAATATCACTAACTGTTGAAGTTAAAAGATATCAAATGATTCTCATCGCTAATAATTATATGGGTGGCCAGTTAACATGATTCGTAGCTCATAGTGAAGGCTTTATACTTCAAATCTTCCAAAATCTAGGATGTTCCATCTCAGTATCCATGTTATTAAGATTTGACAGGAAATACCATATCATTCTTCAGCACCAACAGAAAACATTCAAAATTTACATGAAAAAGAATCCTAACCATTACCTTTTCAAAATTTACATGAAAAAGAAAATTCATAACCTAGTTTCGAATAAACTCATGGGATATACGGATCAAAAGTTTCCCTTTCCCCCTCCCGCACTAAATCAATGAAGAAAAGGCAAATCAACAAAATACCTCGTAAAGTTTGTAGGGGACGACAATGCCAAGGCAGAGTGTGAGCCAAAAAGGTGTGTAGATGAGAAAGAAGAGTTCAGCCCATCTTTTGCTCGGGTTATGAGCTAACCAAAGATTTGAAGTTGAGCGATCCACTTCGCCACCTACGCATTTCGCCCCCAATTCAACAAAGCCGCATAAACGAATATCGATCAGCAATTAAAAAGCAGAAATTTACCTCCCATTTCCGTCTGCAATTCTGGCTGCAGAGAAGAGCGAGATTTAGCTGTGAGTTTGATGTGCTTCTCAGTAAGAGTAAAAAATAGTAGTGAGAGACTGAAAATCTATACCTACTGCTAATTTAGGGTATTATTATATTATACTGAAGCAGATTGAAATTGAATATCCTGAAATTGGCGTTCTGAACTATAATTTACCTAAAATTCCAATGGAGGTCGGTCGGATGAATGCAATAGCCCAGCACACGTGATTGGTGAACGACCCAATGCAGAAAAACCACGATGGAGGGGGAGAGAATTCCGGTGGTGATGGCTGCAGAGCTCAGTGAGGAAAAAAGGTAAGTATAATTTATCTTATTTTATTTTCTCTTACATTCCACTTTAACTTTCTTCAATTTTTTTTTTTATCTATTCTTCCCCCTTTTTTTTCTCTACTAAGTGAAGTATTACTTATTCAGTCCAATCTATCTATCTATACATATATAAAACCCGAGTTTTAGACAATATTTTAAATATGTATAAATTTTGGGAATAATTATGAATATTACTTAATAAGTTATGTTTATAATTTATGTAGCCAAGTGAAATGTTAATGCCATTAAATGTATAACTATATACTATGTAGTCAAATGAAGGATGTGTGCAGGAGATGATAACTGGTGATGAAGAAGGGCACCCGAGCTAGATGGAGGCGGTTAAAAGATATCGGGAAAAATGATAAGGTAGAGATGTATTGGAGTACAAAGAGAAGTCGGAGGGTAATGTTTTAATATGAATAAGTTACTATACCTAATAAATTGTTTGTTAGCAATACATTTTTTAATTAGTTGACCAAATTATATAGGTGAAGGGTTTACATGATTCTTTTTTTATGAGACATATATGATATAACAAATTCTTATGGATTTATGTGATGACTTGGATTAATGTGATGAATTTATTATTTAATTTAATAAATTACTCTCTTCGTCCGCCATTAAATGTCTCATATTTGACCGACACGGGTTTTAAGAAATTGTTTGACTTTATGAAGTAAAGTGAGTAGAAAAGTTGGTGAAATGTGAGACTTACTTTTATATATTGGTTTTGTAATAAAATGTGAGTGAAATGAGTTAGTGGAATGTAGGGTACACCTACCAATTATGGTAAAAGAGAAATGAGACATTTATTAGCAGACGGACGAAAAAGGAAAAATGTGACATTTAATAGCGGACAGACGGAGTAGATCTTTGAGATTGATAAAATATGAAGGTAGATTATATTTATTATATTTTTCAATGACAATGGCTTCCATATTTTGAACATTATAAATTGTATATTAATAATTTCATATTTATGGTGTTAGACATTAAATTTTACTACTATTTATTTTTTAAATAAGATTGTTCTTTTTATATCCAAAAATGTTTTAATCAATATATGTATTTTTGTTGTTTTAATATAATTTTAAATATTATACTAATTGCATAATTGATTTTAACATTTTACTTAAATTACTCTAGATTGACATTATACTTATTAGTTGTGATTAATTTTACTATATTATAATTTTATTTTTATACTTAATTATTGCTATATTCATACATCTATTTAATAAAAAAAATTTATAGGAGTATTAAATATACAAATTGTAACTTGCGGAAGTACAATTGTATATGAAATTGAGAAAACCATCTTAAACCTACTTACCACATCTTTTATTTATTTTCCGAAAAAATGATCAATAAAGATTGCCTATTAATTCTTGTGATGATCTGAATTCCTAACCTATTGAATTGAGAAAAAATGTTTTGTCAACTGAGTAGTGTTTCATCGCCTTCTTATTTTAGTATTTTTATTGTACGGAATGTGTTCAAATAAATAATAAGCCTGATTTTTGTAATTAAAATTTGAAGATAATTTATAATAGAAATATTTAGGAATAAATAGAATATATAAGAAAAAAGTAGAGAATTCTAGAAGAGAAAAAAAGTAGGATGAAAACTTTAGAACAAATACATATGCAGTCTATATATATGTCTATTGTAAATATTTTGTAGATGTTAAGTTTTTCGCAAGTTTAGTTTTTTAGTTTTCAAATTCGAGTGATGATAAAGTGATATATTAAATTAGTTTTTGTAAAATTAATTGAACCGTGCATCGCACGGGAGTAGATACTAGTAATTAGTGATGATTAAATTTTTATATCAATTTATAATATGAACCGTACATGCATAAAAAGAGAGTTTTTGAAATATTTATAAAACTGCTGTTCAAAATTAAAAATATAATTTGATTAAAACTGATTTTTGTTAGTAACTCTGTAGTACTCCCTCAATTGGCAATTTATAGATGATTATTTCATTATTGTCACTCTTATTTTTTCTTAATGGATAGTATTAAATGATACTAGTAGTAAATATATAATCCACATCTTTGCAATTTAAGACAATTTTAGACAATTTATGATAATTTAGAACATTATAAAATGAGACAACAGGACATCAATAGAAGATGAGTCGATTAGCTCCGCGGATTAAACATAGAGGGAAAACAAAGCATAAAATAAGTAGTGATTCAAATTCAATCGAAATCGAGAGAAATGTTGTCCATAATATTAGCAACAATCTCTTTAGACTGCTTGAGCAAGGCGACGCTGCTCTGTAGCTTCTTCCTCTTCTCCGCCACCGATGGTGGCTCGTCCAACATCCTCTCCAGCCCGTTCCCCTGTGGTCCCACCACCTCATAAATTATCTCATCCTGCATCTCCTTATTCACCACCTTTCCTATGCTGAACATTAAGTGCAGCACCATGTTATCGACCATCCTTCCCGTCACCACCTCCCAATATGCAGCCATCCTCATCTTCAGGTCGTATGCGGCCTGCACCACATCCGCGTTCACGCCCCACAGATGCGCGATGTTGATATCCCCGAACCCGCTCACTGGCGCCAGCGGGAAATTGCCGCGGATCCGCTCCATGAATCCGTTCTGCTCTGCCATCAGCTTGTTCCACGACGCCGAGTACGCCCCGTTGCACGTGTAGTCGGAGAGCTTCTCCATCTTCACCAGATCGGAGATCCACTCGGTAGAGTGGTGCTTCTTCCTCGAAATTAGGTTTTGCGCCGCTCGTCTGGTGCATGAGATCAGCTGCGGGTAGTTGTCGCAGTGCTTCAGCAGGACGGAGATCACTACGCTCCGGATGTAATTCCATATCTTCTCCGAGTAATCCAACGGCGTCGTCGATATCTCCTCCACTTTCTTCGCTAGCAGAGTGCGGAATGCAGATTTAGGTATGAAATTGGGGAGGCCGACGGATCGGCTTTCTTCTAGAACCTTCATTTCATCAACCAGAAAATTGTCGTTGCCTTCGCCGGATTTGGCAGATCGGAGCTCCTCGGAGTATTTGTTGAGCATTTCAGCTAATCTAGCAGAGGCGTGCATATTATCATCTGTGGGATACTCATCGAACTCGCCTTGTAGCAATATCTTCCTCAGAGATTCTCTAGCAGAGCAGAGAATTTTCATGAACGCAGTCATTGCTTCGCTGATTGAACTCAGATGCTGAGGCATCTTATTCAGCTCTTCCAGATTAGCCGAGAGCTTCTCGTTGATTTTGCGCACGATCTCAGGCAAGCATTTCACGATGATGTTGGCCTGAATGGTCGTCAACCTCTCCGCCAAAGCAGAGATTCCAACAATGGACTTGTCAATCCGTGAAAGCAGAGGATTATTCTCGAAGAGCTTCGCCTCTTCTGCCCGAGCTTCTTCATACGTCTCATCGCCGATGCGGTTTCTGACGCAGACGTAGCCGAGGCCGATGTTGACATCGTCGGCGACGATCTTCTCAAGCAGCCCCTCCGGCGACTTATCAGCCTTGGTGACGACGGCGAGAGTCCTATGGCCGGTTTTGTCCACTCTCTGCGACATCCGAATCGACTCGCAGGTGGGAAAATCGACGCCGGCGGATAAGACGTTGAGGATTATGCTCTCCTCCGGCGTGATGTACTTCATGATAATGTCAGAGATCTGCTCGGAGATGTCCTCCGGCTGGCCTTTGACCGGAACCCTAGTTATCCCGGGGAGATCGATCATGGTGAGATCGGGCACGCCTTTCTTCTTGACGACGAGAGTCAACGGAGTGTTGGAGATGCCCTTCCCTTTGCCGGCGATCTCCTGAGTTGTGTACATGATTTCATCGACGACGTTAGCCTCGTCGGTTTGGACGGTTTTGCCGTTGAACTCGAGGGAGAGGTGGGGGCGGGGATCGGAGTGGTTTTTGAGGCTCATGATGAGGGGGACGCGGGTGCAGATGCCGTCGCCGCGGGGGAGGCGGATGCCGGCGAGGGACTCGAGGACGCTGGACTTGCCGGAGGACTGGTCGCCGAAA
>NC_062967.1:0-122328 GCF_023119035.1 Salvia hispanica | reverse complement strand
ATTGCCTATTAATTCTTGTGATGATCTGAATTCCTAACCTATTGAATTGAGAAAAAATGTTTTGTCAACTGAGTAGTGTTTCATCGTCTTCTTATTTTAGTATTTTTATTGTACGGAATGTGTTCAAATAAATAATAAGCCTGATTTTTGTAATTAAAATTTGAAGATAATTTATAATAGAAATATTTAGGAATAAATAGAATATATAAGAAAAAAGTAGAGAATTCTAGAAGAGAAAAAAAGTAGGATGAAAACTTTAGAACAAATACATATGCAGTCTATATATATGTCTATTGTAAATATTTTGTAGATGTTAAGTTTTTCGCAAGTTTAGTTTTTTAGTTTTCAAATTCGAGTGATGATAAAGTGATATATTAAATTAGTTTTTGTAAAATTAATTGAACCGTGCATCGCACGGGAGTAGATACTAGTAATTAGTGATGATTAAATTTTTATATCAATTTATAATATGAACCGTACATGCATAAAAAGAGAGTTTTTGAAATATTTATAAAACTGCTGTTCAAAATTAAAAATATAATTTGATTAAAACTGATTTTTGTTAGTAACTCTGTAGTACTCCCTCAATTGGCAATTTATAGATGATTATTTCATTATTGTCACTCTTATTTTTTCTTAATGGATAGTATTAAATGATACTAGTAGTAAATATATAATCCACATCTTTGCAATTTAAGACAATTTTAGACAATTTATGATAATTTAGAACATTATAAAATGAGACAACAGGACATCAATAGAAGATGAGTCGATTAGCTCCGCGGATTAAACATAGAGGGAAAACAAAGCATAAAATAAGTAGTGATTCAAATTCAATCGAAATCGAGAGAAATGTTGTCCATAATATTAGCAACAATCTCTTTAGACTGCTTGAGCAAGGCGACGCTGCTCTGTAGCTTCTTCCTCTTCTCCGCCACCGATGGTGGCTCGTCCAACATCCTCTCCAGCCCGTTCCCCTGTGGTCCCACCACCTCATAAATTATCTCATCCTGCATCTCCTTATTCACCACCTTTCCTATGCTGAACATTAAGTGCAGCACCATGTTATCGACCATCCTTCCCGTCACCACCTCCCAATATGCAGCCATCCTCATCTTCAGGTCGTATGCGGCCTGCACCACATCCGCGTTCACGCCCCACAGATGCGCGATGTTGATATCCCCGAACCCGCTCACTGGCGCCAGCGGGAAATTGCCGCGGATCCGCTCCATGAATCCGTTCTGCTCTGCCATCAGCTTGTTCCACGACGCCGAGTACGCCCCGTTGCACGTGTAGTCGGAGAGCTTCTCCATCTTCACCAGATCGGAGATCCACTCGGTAGAGTGGTGCTTCTTCCTCGAAATTAGGTTTTGCGCCGCTCGTCTGGTGCATGAGATCAGCTGCGGGTAGTTGTCGCAGTGCTTCAGCAGGACGGAGATCACTACGCTCCGGATGTAATTCCATATCTTCTCCGAGTAATCCAACGGCGTCGTCGATATCTCCTCCACTTTCTTCGCTAGCAGAGTGCGGAATGCAGATTTAGGTATGAAATTGGGGAGGCCGACGGATCGGCTTTCTTCTAGAACCTTCATTTCATCAACCAGAAAATTGTCGTTGCCTTCGCCGGATTTGGCAGATCGGAGCTCCTCGGAGTATTTGTTGAGCATTTCAGCTAATCTAGCAGAGGCGTGCATATTATCATCTGTGGGATACTCATCGAACTCGCCTTGTAGCAATATCTTCCTCAGAGATTCTCTAGCAGAGCAGAGAATTTTCATGAACGCAGTCATTGCTTCGCTGATTGAACTCAGATGCTGAGGCATCTTATTCAGCTCTTCCAGATTAGCCGAGAGCTTCTCGTTGATTTTGCGCACGATCTCAGGCAAGCATTTCACGATGATGTTGGCCTGAATGGTCGTCAACCTCTCCGCCAAAGCAGAGATTCCAACAATGGACTTGTCAATCCGTGAAAGCAGAGGATTATTCTCGAAGAGCTTCGCCTCTTCTGCCCGAGCTTCTTCATACGTCTCATCGCCGATGCGGTTTCTGACGCAGACGTAGCCGAGGCCGATGTTGACATCGTCGGCGACGATCTTCTCAAGCAGCCCCTCCGGCGACTTATCAGCCTTGGTGACGACGGCGAGAGTCCTATGGCCGGTTTTGTCCACTCTCTGCGACATCCGAATCGACTCGCAGGTGGGAAAATCGACGCCGGCGGATAAGACGTTGAGGATTATGCTCTCCTCCGGCGTGATGTACTTCATGATAATGTCAGAGATCTGCTCGGAGATGTCCTCCGGCTGGCCTTTGACCGGAACCCTAGTTATCCCGGGGAGATCGATCATGGTGAGATCGGGCACGCCTTTCTTCTTGACGACGAGAGTCAACGGAGTGTTGGAGATGCCCTTCCCTTTGCCGGCGATCTCCTGAGTTGTGTACATGATTTCATCGACGACGTTAGCCTCGTCGGTTTGGACGGTTTTGCCGTTGAACTCGAGGGAGAGGTGGGGGCGGGGATCGGAGTGGTTTTTGAGGCTCATGATGAGGGGGACGCGGGTGCAGATGCCGTCGCCGCGGGGGAGGCGGATGCCGGCGAGGGACTCGAGGACGCTGGACTTGCCGGAGGACTGGTCGCCGACGACGACGATGGTGGGGAGCTGGATGCCTTCCTGCATGATTTTGAGGTGGCGCAGCCTGTCCACCGTGTCCAGCAGCGGCCGAATCCGGTCGTTGTAGGGGGAAACAATGGGGGCGTCGTGACTGGGTTCATGCTCCTCTTCCTCTTCTTCTTCCTCCTCTTGTTGGAGGTCGTGTTTGGAGATTTTGAGGAGATTCATCCTCCGCACGGACTCTACTACTGTAGATGATGACATGATTGATCTGTGTTATGGTTTTTGAGAGTTGTGACTTGTGAGGAAGTGGGAAGCACAAGTGATATAGAAAATTATACACTAGTACTATATTACTACTAAATTGAATTATGTAGTACACCACTCTACTTTATCATTAGTAGGAAGGAACCATAAAGAGATTGGTTTTGTCTATGCTTTTTCCCCGCCAATCAAAGGACAAGCAGCCTCACTTTTCTCTGTTTTCTTAATCAAGGAACTTTTGCTTTAGTTGACCATACATTTACTATATACTACTTCCCTCCTCCGCTCTAAATGAACACTTTACATAATTATAATACTCTCTCCGTCCACAAAATATAGATCACTTTTACCATTTTGGGACGTCCACAAAAAATAGATCACTTTCTTAAAATTGAAAGTTTATCTCTCATACTTTTCCCATTTTTTTTCCCTCTCTCGTACTTTACTCACTTTTTCTCCCTATCTCTCTTACTTTACCTACTTTTTCTTCTCCTCTCTCTTACTTTACCAATTTTACATTAAAACCCGTGCCATACACAAAGTGATCTATTTTTTTTAGACGGAGGGAGTATTATTTTATGAGTAAAATATAGAAAATAAAGTAAGAGAAAGAAAAATTAGAAAGAATGAGGCCGAAATCTTAAAATTAAATTTTGCCCGCAGGGGCTTAGCGCAGTTGGTTCCGGGGGAGCAGATATTGCTACAAATGGGCCACTTATAATAGGATACATGTAGTATTTCAATAAAAGAAATTATTTTTGTGGATGAATGGGGTACCAGACAAGTGAAACGCTTCTTTTAGACATGAGATTTATGAAATTGATATTTATATAGTTAATATAGAGAGAGTAAAGTACGGAGTATGTAAAAAAGAAAAAGTAGAGAAGTAAAGAAAGAAAGTATGTGAAGAATAAATTAAGAGAGATGAGTTTTTGTTAAAAAAGAAAATGACTCACTTATAGTTGAACATCCCAAAAAGAAATATAACTAGCTTACCGCGGAGGCAATACTATTAATTTGTTGGCAGCTAGGAAATTTTTGCCATCTCAACTTCGGTAACTGGATAGAAACAACATAAACCAGTACAGAGTCCAGTGCATCAACAAAATTCATTACGACCATAAGAGCAAGGAAGTTGTTTTTGGTCAATGTCGAACAATTAAGGCGAACGAACAACTCGATTCACCACAGAGTCCAGTGCATCAACATGTCTCCTGAGAATTTTTCTGATATATAGACTTAAGGAAGCAAACAAGTACATTCCACCAAATCACAATCTATAATTTTATACGCACATGAAGAAAGTATCATGGGAGACGGCTAAGAACTAGCACTCGGCCATCTGTGACAGAGGAAATTTAGATCTGATCCTACATTAGTGTCGACGAATGCAGTGAATATGACAGCTTGTAATGATTTATAAGTATTTGCAACACAAATTCCTATATGAGGGAGTTTAGACAAAAGGAGAGAATGAAAAACAAAGGATACAATTTTGTTGCGAGAGCATCCATGTCTTTCATCTCTTCATTTAATCTGCAATAAGTAATAACAAAAAATATCCAGGTCCACAATTCGTGAGTATTATTCTAGAAGGTTTGCTTAGGAAACACTATATTCTTAATGTATGAATCAATGATGCAATCTGGAGCCGACCATAAAGTGTGTTTTAACCAGTTTGGATCAGAAAAACTCAGAACTGTTTTCCTTCCTAAACTCAAAATAGAAAGGCGTAAGATTTTTCAACAACTCTAGGAATAACAAAACTCAAAATGGAAGATTAAATTCTAAACAAGAGGTGTTTTGTTATCATTCAAAAGTTTGACGTCAGCTATAAGTTCAACTTATAAGATGAAGTAAAAAGAATGAGCTAGTCCCACTTCCCAGCATGTTTTTTTTTCTGGGGTAGGTTGTACTTTTGCGAATGAAAGTTTTGAAGAGGTTTCCCAAATCACAAGTAGACAGTTTCTCAAGTACGTCCTTGTCGATATGTTTAGACTTTAGAGATATTAGATTAGTAGTTTAAAATCAGACACCCAACTTCAATAGTCACAAACGAGTGTTCACGATTGTGCAGATATGATCCATCAAAAGAGTCATCTACTCGAACTACTATAAAGATATGTAACAAGAACCAAACCTCAGACAAGAGTTTATGTATCGATTTCCCTTTGTTGATGCATCAAGCACTGCAGTACAACAGCCAAAAAAGGCAATTTTAAGATCCATATAGAGCTCACGAGTTGTTGATGTTAGAAAAACATAGAAGACATAAATCCTGAACCCTTACGCCTCAGAAATAACCTAAGTAAGAGCTTAACGGAGTGTTTACTTTGAATGATGCATAAATACATAGAGTACTAATACTTAATCATATGATACTTATTGTCAATCTAATCTACCATCCAAAATAAATGCTCCACAATAGAACTAATGCCTCGAGAAGAACATAAGAAAAGCTAGCAGAGAAAATAGTACTTATGATTTTTTTTCACAAAAAAGGTACCCCTCACGCTGAGGGTAACAAATGAAGAGACAAGAGGAAAATTTTAAGATAATACTTACACAAGTTACATAACTTGGACAACTATAACAAGGCTTGCTTTCCTAATTAAGTAATGTTAAGCTTTAATTTACCACATTCTTGAAGGCGTCCAGCTGCATCACTGAAGCAGTTCATGTGTTCAACCGTAGAGCCAGTAGCCTAAAAATTACATTCTCCTGATTAGAATAATTGCACCAGATATTAGAACAAGACAGGAGAAACTGCAGGCTGAATCAAGTCCATATAGGCTAATTAATTTAACTGGCTTTTATTACTTTTGTGACGCCTTTTTGAACATCGAAACATATAAACTAAAACTAAAATGTATTTCAGCATTATGAGGCGTAGAGCAAATTGTGTCAAGAACAAGAAAAAACTGCACATCTTTAAATAGCATTGATCAATGACCTTCACTTCAATACAAGATAGGCTTGTCATACGATAATGTGTTGTTGATAATGAAATCAAGCAAGAACCCTAATGAATACTTCCACACGTCAATTGAGCAAAGTTAAACACAAAAATGAAATGTGAAATCACCACGCAGGCAGCAAATCAAAACTAAATAGAGATTTTTGAAGTCACCAAATTGCTTTGCGATTAGGAACGAATCGAATGTCTAATTACAGAAAGCAGAAACCTGTGAGAGTGATTGGCGGAGAGAGCTGAAGAGAGAGGAGAAGCTCTCGGCTATGGCAGCTGAATCCCTCTCCACTGCCTCCAGCGCTTTCAGAATCTCCTTCCTCCGACCGTGCGGCTCCGGCTCCGGCTCAGCCAACTCATCGCCTTGTGCATCTTCCTGGCCTCCGACATGGCGAGGAAAAGTGTGACTGGCCACCGCATTTGAAGCTTCGGCGGTAATCGTTTCCTGGTTCTCCATTGACGAGGCTTGAGCGTAGAAAGTGGCGCTTTCAAACTGAGCTCAAATGGTTTCACGAAATTGGATAAACTGGAATAGCATCATTACTCATCAGCATTCAGCAGTTGTTGAAGAAGCGATGCAGCCAACCAACGGCGAATCAACAGAGAACTCGGATTGCGTTGGGGTATTTGGACAAGGGACGGATTTAGGGATTTGGATTTGCAAAAGACTGGGGAAGATGGATTTCGAGGATTATTTTTCATCATTTCATTTTAATTTCATAATTAAAGTACTATTCCCATTTTTCTGTTTCAAGTTTCAACTAGTTTGTTTGTAAAGTATACCTCCTCCGTCCCAGATAATTCGGGAGACTTTGATCCGGCACAGATTTTAAAAAATCTAATGAAAAGTGAGTTGAAAAAGTTGGTGGGATATATGTCCAACTTTTAAAGTATTAGTTTTATAATAAAATGTGAGTAGGAATAAGTTAGTGGAATATGAGGTCCACTACCAAAAATGATAAAAGTAAAGTAGGACAAATTATGTTTCCGAAATGAAATACTAAATCGAATTATCGGGGACGGAGGGAGTACTTATCTACATCCCAATTGGATGAACAAATAAAAAAGCGTCTCATCTTACACAAGAGTATAGTCTGGGTGGTGTAGTCGGTTATCACGCTAGTCTCACACACTAGAGGTCCCCGGTTCGAACCCGGGCTCAGACATTTTTTCATTTTTAATTCCATTAATTTGGTTAAAATGAAAACAAAAATAAAATAATATCGCCGTTGCCGGGGATCGAACCCGGGTCACCCGCGTGACAGGCGGGAATACTTACCACTATACTACAACGACCTCATGTGTATACTTACACTAGTACTCCTATCTAGACCTGTCAAATCGGGTACCCGCGGATACCCGATCCGAAATTCCCAAAATTCAATACCCGATCCGAATTTAATTTCGGGTACTCGGATATCCAGTTCCGAAAAATTGGGTATCCAGTCCCGATTGCGATTGCGATTTTGATTTTTTTTTTTTTTTTTTTTTTTTTTTTATCTTTTTAGAAAATTAACTACAACGTTAAGAGTTTATTTAATATACGATTTGGTTCAAATTTAATACAAAGTTGAAGTAGTATTCAAGGGAAAATAACTACAAACTTTTAGAAATACAAATTTTTGTAGTAGTTCGAATTTAAGAGAAAAAAACTATAAATTTTTAGAAATACAAATTCTTGTAATAGATCGAATTTTTAAAATAATAACTCTAAACTTTAAGAAATACAAAATTCATAAGTTATAACATATTGACATTTTTTATTCATCCACAATAAGAAATTAAATTACATATTAACATCTTTCATCCATCCACATGTAATTAAAAAAATTAAATTACATTTTTCATCTTTCATCCCTCTAAAATAAGAATTAAATTAAAAAAATAAATTAAATTACATCTTTCATTCATCCATAATAAGAAATTAAATTACATATTAATATCTTTCATCCATCCACTTATAATTAAGAAATTAAATTACATTTAATTATGATAAAAAAAAATATAATTTATTAATTTTAAAAATAAATCGGATAATTCGGGTATACCCGATCGGGTATCGGGTAATCCGATATCCGATCATCCAAAATTCCCACTACCCGATCCCGATCCGATACCCGAAAAATCGAGTTTCGGATATCCAATTACCCGACTTTTTCGGATTTGTTGGATATTGGGTATCCAATACCCGATTTCTATTTTGACAGGCCTACTCCTATCTAATAGTTTCTGTATATTAATTCTTTACATGACAAATTGTGGACTAACTACATTATCATTAGCTATGAAATGTAAAAATAATAGAAAGATAAGAAAGTACAAGGGCTGCTTCATTTATTCTATAGGTAGGTACAAATGAGGTAACCTTCCGTGAGTAAACTTGCCTTCATCACTAGACTACAACATCAAAGAATACAAATGACTCTACCTAATGAAGCTACCAATATAAATAGTAGGGTATATTTTTGGAAAATTGTCTCGGCCTAATGAGGCTACCACAGCATCCGTTGATGCGAACCATCTCTTGTGGTTCGTTGCACTAGCCTATGCTCGTGCGATTGGAGAGAACGGTGGATTCATCACAAAGGATGGCTCCATCTTGAATTTCTCTTCCTCTGATATTGCATCTATGAGATGCTTTATTTCCTCCTCTGCGAACACCCTCAGAGAGTCGCTCTGCAGCATTTGCTCGCTCCTCTCGTGTCCAGCATCTGCAGCGTGCAGAATGGCAACACAGATGGAGAATGCTTGGAGAGAGGACAACTGTGCATGGAAATCAACCGCGTATTTCCCTTCCTTGACTTCCTTAATTGTGAACGCCGGTGCTTCATCTTTTCTTCCCTGCACAACCAAGGACGAGATTGAAAGAAGCAAGGTAATACTATAATTTCAATGGCAGAATCCTGATCAATGAAGACTACCTGGATAAAAAGTTGTGGGGAATGGTGAGCGTCAATGAGGGGCTGGCCCTCAGCAATCTGAAGATTTGGGTTCCCACAGACATTGAGGGGGCATGCCATGTCCCATCCACCGCAGTCACATCCTCCGCCTAGCTTCCATCTATTGAGCAATGGTGAAGGGCCACAGCTTTCAGCATTTGGGAAACTGTGATTTCCTGCTGGGATCACAACGTGCACCTTCCCCGGATTCATAGTGTTTGTTGAGTCCACATCGTGCTCCTGCTCAAGCTGGCAAAGGTCTATCATGTTCAAAAGTGGCCCATCCCCACTCTTGAATTTGAAACTCTCTCTCTTCTCAAATGGAACTTGCATAATGATTGCTGCGATTTCTAGCCCCGGATGCAATTCAACTGCTGCCACGGGTTGAGAAGGTTCATACTGACCACTGTTGCGGGAATGCTTGGATTGCCCTTTATTCTTTGTCTTGGCTGGCGTTTCCTCATCAGAAACTAGGGGTAGTTTAGCGAGGTCAGGCGAGCAGCAAGAGCTATCTTGGGAGGAAACACTTCTTCGCGAATGGGAAACATCATATAACACAAACTCTGTCACCATAGAATCATCATAAGCTCCAACACCTTTCAACTCTGTACATAGATAGCATGATACCAGCATTTGTCCAACCATAGATGATTCTTTGTTGTTTTCTTGAAATCCCCAAGCACTAGAATTGCTCCTCCTGTGATGAAGTGAGTGGAACGTGTAGGCCTGAGTTAGAGGGTTATCCACCTTGCGCGTGTTTGCAACGTAGACATCTTCTGGCGAATTCACTGAGAATTCGAAGAACAGCATCCCTTGCTTCCGTTCCATCTTGAGAAGGCCACGGAGGTGTGCAGTAGAGGACGGGGGAAGTGGGTTGTGAACATCTTTCTTTTCAAGCTGAGAGTTATCTCCAATTCCAACATTGTTTGATAAATCAGTCTGCAAAGATCTACAAAAGGTTTCGTTGCAATTCACACCAATGTCCCTCCCATAAACTTCCTCGGAGCTAGTTTCCTTGGCACAACTCAAAGGACTTCTATGAGATTTGGATTTAACAAATCGATCAAACATTTTGAGGACAGGATAACGTTGGCCCCTCGTGCTGCTGGCTTTTGAGCCATCACTATCTAAATGAGGAGGAGAATGAGGCAAAGCCAATTTCGCAGATAATGACTTGTGAAAAGTACCTCTCCCTTGAAAACTCTTATCATCATCCGTTTCATCAACTGCAGAACCGGATTGCTTCTTCTTGCTTTTACACGAGGAAGAAGGTTTCTTCAAGGCAGTTCTTTCGTGAATAGGATCAAAAGACCGTTGTATTGAGCTACGAGAGTGCAACTCTTGGTGGTTCTTACAAGAGGAGCTAGTACTTTGCTTGGAGAGGGACACACCTCGTTCTTCTAAGGGACTTTCTTCATCCAAACTACACAACGAATCAATGATTCCAACAGAGAATGTCCCTCTTGAAAACTCAATCTTTTTCCTTGGAACAACATCATCATTTCTCCTCAGTAATCCCACTTCTTTTGAGCTCTGATACACCGAGCCACGCTTCAGCAGTTGATGATAACGTTCCTGAGGTATTTTTGGGACATCTCTACACGATGCACTACGGTAACGACTAAGCCTAATCTCAGTGAACTCTTTATTGAGGCTACGCAGCTCATTCCCACATTTGGGCCTACTATTCGATTTTCTAGAACGACGTCGTGGAGCTGGAAGCACAGTAGTAGGACTCCCATCTATAACACAGTATTTGTCAAAGTCAAATTCCATAGTCACTAACTATCACCCTAGCCCTTCATTCATAGATCCTCCTCCTGCAAAACCACCTTCACAAACATTGATTGAACAACAAATGGAGAATGCCAACAAGCACATATCAAGAGTTCTGCCACACAATGCCAATAATGCATCTTGGAATATTTCAACATGTAGTCTTTACTTCTCTGAAAACAACACTATTAATAAGAACAATGTCAGAAAAATCAAATTCTGCACCCATTTTTTTAACTGAAAAAACAGAAAAGTCATTTCACACTTGAAGCAAAGAATCCAACATTTGCGGATTACAGGATCTTCCAAATTAAAACTAATTAGAACTCATTATCGTTTAAAGCCATCAAAGATCCAATTTTTTTTCCCCTGACCTAATTGAAAGCCTGAAACTTTCTAACAGGGGAGCAAAATCTTACTGCACACAACAATGTCTGACATTGGGACAGATGATTAAGGAAAAGAAAGCACCATTAGTAATAAAGGATATAATAATTTCTACAAAAAGAAAAAGGACATACCCCAACCCCACTTCAGATCTCAAACCACTGAAGATAGAGAAAAAACCCAATGAAATTGCAATCATTGGCTCCTCCTCTTCAGCTCAAAGGCTTGGATGAGAAAAATGCAGTCTCATATTAACAAAAGATAATGTAAAAATCACCATTTGTCAAACAACTTGAGTGTAAGAGTAAGAGTTATAGCCTTATAGGTATCAGCTTTGACCAGTAAGATTTTTTTTATTTTTTTTTATTTTATATTTTGACCAAAGAATCAAGAAAAGTAGTAATGAGAAGCAGCCCACCAACATTGCCTTTGTTTTGAGCTAAAGGGATCAGATGAACAGTACAGGAAGGAGGGAGACAGAGCTGCAGAGGCCTAGTTATATTATTCACTTCAGAACCAAGTTTCTTTGACTCTACATACCATGTCTTTTTGTGGGAGTGAGTGATTTCTTTAACAATGTGACCAATTTTTGACGTTGGCTTTTAGAAGACGGGAACGCCCTTGAAGGATATCTGTTTTTTTGTCTTCAAGAAGGGGTATTTTCGGGTTACTAGCCGAGGGTAATGGGGAATCAATGCAGAGATTATATTAGTGCTCCGAATGGTGTTGGGAAACGAGATTAAAATTTGTTTTATTAATTCGGTAATTAATGGTGTTAGAAAGGAATCTGTTTTACATGTTAAAGTGCAAAGGGAAGTGTAGGAAGGTGTGATTAGATATTTTGTGCATGTAAACAATGAATGAGGAGAAAGTTACCCAAGTATTTGGTTGGTTTTGGACGACAGTGAGGAGCGATCGATCTCAAGAACAACAAGGGCAGCAGAATCTTGACACAGAACAACATTTCCAAAGCAGAAGCACACCCGATCCCTCCCGTTTTCTACTTTCTACACCATGAAACAAAATGCACAACTTAACTTCTCTGTCTTGCTACTTAATCATTAGTAATATTACCTTTACCACACAATACAACATTTATGTCAAACACATAAAGCACAATCATGTTCCAAAAATGTCATCCAAATTCAAAAAAACTAGTAGGAGTACAACATTTGATGGAAACAGAGCAGTTTTAATCAAAAATGATGAATTACACATCAAGATCATGATCATCTTGGCACACTGCTGACAAGCCTTGCTCCAACTCTATCAAGCTGTTTAACCATTGCCAAAGACTTCAAGTTCCCATCTTTGGAAAAAGCCTCCACCATTCTCTCCCCAATCTCCCTACCCCTCTCCTCGCTGTCAGTGACCGCCACCGCAGTCGGCCCTGCCCCGCTGATCGTGCACCCAAACGCCCCCGCCTCGATGGCCGCCTTCTTGACGGCCTCCATCCCCGGGATGAGAGGCGCCCTCCTCGGCTCCACAATCTTGTCCGACGACAGCGCCTTCCCCAATCCAATTAGGTCTCCTTGCAGCACGGACGCCACCAGAGCCCCCGCCTGGCTGCAGTTCCAGATGTGATCCGACATGGTCACATCCGGAGGCAGCGCCGCCCTCATCTTCTTCGTCGGAGCTTCGAATTCCGGATTCACCAGCACGAAATACACGCTCTTCTCCTGGGGGAATTTCAGCTGCATCACCTCCAGCGGCTCGTAGCTGCGGATCAAAACGAAACCCCCCAAAATCGCCGGCGCCACGTTGTCGGCATGGTACCCGGACACCTTCGCCTCCGACTCCAATCCAGCCATCACCAGCTCCGACGGGGATAGAATGCCGCCGAATAGCTCGTTCACGGCCACGGCGGCTGCGGCGGCGCTGGCGGCGCTGGAGCCAAGGCCGCTGCCGAGGGGGAGGCCCTTGTCGAGGGAGAGAGTGAGGCCGACGGACCGGATGCCGAGCATCTTCATGGCGGAGATGGCGGCGATGCCGGCGCAGTTCCAGAGGGGGTTCTTGCTCAGGCGGGACCCGGCGCCGGAGATGTGGGAGATGGCGAGCTCGCCGGGCTGGACGGCGGGGTCGAGGCGGAGGGTGACGTGGTCACCGATTCCGTCGACGGCGCAGCCGAGGAAGTCGAAGCCGGGGCCTAGATTGGCGACGGTGGCGGGGGCGAAGGATTTGACGGAGGAGAAGAGGGGGAGGGGCTCGGTGGATTTGGATTTGGATTTGGATTTGGGTTTGGGGAGTGCGGATGTGGATGGATTGAATCTTGATTTGGATGGGGAAATGTTGTTGGCGGCGGCGGTGATGGTGGTCAGCTTCAGGTAGACGGTGGCCATTGTGAGCGGCGGCGGCGTTGAAAAGGCTATGGGCTTTTGTAATTTTATTGATTTTACTAAGTACCCCTCCGTCCCAAATAATTCGTCTCAGTTTTTCATTTCAGTTCGTCCCACATAATTTGTCCCACTTCACTTTCACTGACCCCATATTCTACTAACTCATTCCTACTCACATTTTATTATAAAATTAATGTATAAAGGTAGGACCTACATTCCACTGACTTTTTCAACCCACTTTTCATTACAATTCTTAAAACCCGTGCCCGGTCAAAATGACCCGAATTATCCAGGACGGAGGGAATAATTGCTAAAAGCACCCCCTGTAAATTCTTGTTTTTACTTTTTTTCAGAATTAGAGCATCCTCATCCGTGTTCTTATTTAAGAGCATGGAGATGGGTCCAGAGTTTTACTCCTTGAGCTAAGAGCACAACACTCACATCACATCCATACTCTTAGTTAAGGATAAGCTTAAGTGTCCCACCATTCTATTATTCAATTTAAATATTTCAATTACTAAAAACATTTCTATATTATAAAAATATATTAAAAATAAAAATTACATAATTAAAATTCTAAAAAATAAAAATACATAATTAAAATCCTAGAAAATAAAAAATACATAATTAAAATTCTACAAATTAATAATTACATAATTAAAGACTAAAAAATATTCCGGTGGAAAACTAGTCATCTATCCCCAATGTTCTCTTAAGATCCCGGATTATTTGCTCATGTGTTGCAAGTTGCTCCGAAGTCATCTTAGACGTATCGTAGAGTTATAAAAATCAAACTATTATCAGCAAAATCAATAATTTAATTATAAAATCAGAATAGGTGAATAATCAAAAGATATTAGAAGTACAAAAAAGGACATGCCATATAGCATTGTCCCCAATAATTGAACATTGATTGAATGTAAATCTAAGAGTCAAATGCGCGTAAATTAGGAATATAACATGATCGATCGATGAGAGGTTGGCCGAAATCGTGCGGCTACGATTAAAACCCCCATTTCAATCTTATCTGTGTTCTAATCTAAACCGCCTTTTTCCCATCACCAGAATAGACGCCCACTATCACAATTTCCCTATCAATGGGCGCCTCCTTTCACCCTTCCTCCCTTTAAATCCCCCCATTTTCACCCCTAATCAACGCACTCACTTACACAGCAAGATAGAGATTTTTCTGCGATAATAATGTATTCCATGGGGGCGAGCTACGCGGCGTTGCACGTGCAGCAGAAGCGGCAGAAGGAGAGGTTAGTGAAGAAAAAGGAGCAATTGGAGAATTTGAGCGTGGAAAAACATGTGGTGGAGGCATCTGATTGTAAGGCTGCTACGATTTGCAGCGCTAAAGCCAGAATCCACCCTGCGCCTCTCTTCATTTGAAGTGGAATTGAGTTTGTGCTGAAACCATCCACGATTTGTATAGAGTTTTTCTTTTCTCTTTTTTGATGTGGCTAGATCGGATATGCTGCTCCTCATATGGTAATTCTAGCCATTGTTGAAGGGAAGTTGTATTATTGAGCTCCGAATTTGTATCTCTTCTCCTTTTGGGTTTAACAGATTAGAATTTCGGAATACTCCCTACTTGTTTTGTCACCACATATGAGATTTGACTATACAATCTACCCAAAAACATTTACTCCATAATAAATTGTGATACTTTAAAGTAAAAGTGAAATTAGATAAACAAGTATTACAGCATTGTTAATAAAATAGGAAGCCAAATTTTTTAATCCTACATCTTTGCATAATTGATCTTATAATACATCCATTTTAAGCAATTGAACATTAGTATTTTCATATTATCCATGTTACTATAGGACGAAATCTTCATAAGAAAATATGATCTTGCTGTCGCATATGACTATATTCAAATTGATTATAATAATACTCCATTTAAAAGCAGCATCTTCTTGTTTGAAGCTTCAAATACCATACTCATTTTTAGTACTTATCAATTGGTCTACAAATGGAAAGACCAAATAAAGACCATTTGGCATGGAGATACACTTGGGAGATCCAACTGAACTGAACTGAACTGAACTGAACTAGGTAAGCCACCGTCTCTTGATTATTATAAGACAAATCAAAAATTTTCCTCTGAGCCATGAGTTATGATGCCTATAGATTCCTGTCCATTTTTCACTCCTATATTCTCAATTTAATTTTCTTTTAGAATTCCCATTGCATATGGAATAATGGAAACAGGAAAGTTAACACATCTTGCAAAATGGAACGACAAATTTCCATTCCTTAGGGTCTCAACTCTCTAATATGATTAGCATATGAAAGTGTAAAAATCCGGTTAAAGTGTCACCTTACAGTCTTCTCTACCATTTTCTTCATCTAGATACAAAATCATTAGCAGTTAATAGGTACTACATCACTATGTTATGGATATATCTATGTATATACGCGCCCGCAACTAGACCTTGTACAAAAAAGAACAAATTCGGCCAAAATACTAGCAACTAGAGGATGTACAACATGCATTTTACTCGGCCTTGTTGGTTGCAGGACTTTCCTTGTACGATCGCTGAGTTTCCAGCACTGGAACAAATGCTTCCGTGTTTTTCTTCAACACGTCGCTCATTCCTTCCTCAGCTACATGCAGGCTAACCAAAGCCTTCTCGACATCTTCAAACTTGGCAGTAGCCAATGGTGCAGTACCAACGACAGTCTTGCCAGAGTTAGGCCCTTCTATGGTCAATGTAGCAGCATCGTCTCTCGAAGCATACCAAGTGTTGCCGCAAGAAACGCATTCCAACTGAGGACACAAAATGAACAAATGGGGAAACAATTATTCCTTTTCTTCCCTTATACATTTTTCATGGTAATATTTTCAGGGTTAATTGAAAGAAATGTTATCCATCCACAGGTTTTTGGGATATTGGTTTGGAAACAACAATTGCTGGATCACAAGCTATTACCAATGTTTCATGTAACCATTAGACAAAACCAATATCAGCCTACAAAATTTAACATGTGAGGAATTGTGAATTGTGAACTATGAATCACATCTTAATCATCTACTTTTCTAAATCCATATACTAGAACACTTTGAGTTTCAGTCTATATCAATGAAATTTCTACTACAATAGCATATCGATATCCACAAAAAATAAACTATAAAAGCTAAGCTAAAAAACCTGATAGCGGTCACCATGCCCAGTCTGAATAATATCAGTCAAACCCACTTGCTTTGCCGAGCATCTTCTACAACGAGCATCCGTCATCTGATCACAAAAAACAAACAACAATCAAAATAGCATAAAAGTCACCAGGAAAAATAATGAAAAGGATGAATCCATAAAGTTGATCAAAAAACTGATCTTTGTGTTTTTAGTAAGAATGGTGTTTAATCAGCAGTCAATTATATAAGAGTAGGAACCTGCATGCGCCCCGTCTCCTCTGGCTCTCTCCTAGCAATTTCTTCTGCTGTTAAACCCTCCTGAGGAAAGTCAAAGTATGTGCTTGAAAACTAAATTTTGGCTTCATTAAATAAAAGAGATGCTAGATCTTGCTATATGTTTGCGTGATTGAAGCAATAAAATTTCAGAGAACATGCTGGACGCCAACTCAAATAGTTCCTCTCTTTCCTATTTCTTTGGAGACAAGGGAGGGGGTATTGAGGATGGTTCATAAGGAAGACGATGCAGCAAAGTGCAATAAAAAATGAAAGGAAGCCCAAGACAAATTTCAAGGAACAAAAATATTGACAAATTACACAAAGAGGGGGAACAAGCAAGAACCTTCAACTCATTAGGTGACATATTAAGTATTTGAGCAGGTTCCAGCTCCTTGCTCAGAAGACGACGTGCCAGTACAACATGCTGTACATTCAATAAACAATTTTAAAGAATAAACAGAAGACAATATGAAGATTTGCATGTATAATGAAATATAAGATGAAAATGGAATATATATCAGGAGGGTGCTTGATAAGTTTGTAGACTATTTTCCAGCCTGATAAGACATCTGACGGCTTATAATACCATTCAAGTGCCCCTCCCCCCACCCCCCAGCATTTTACAAATGATTTATAATCTCTTTCAATATGTTCAGAAAGGTAAACAGATTCTGGCCCCTTTAAAAATAATGTTTCAAATGAAATAAATTAAAGACGTTAGGATCTTGAAGTTGTTCTTGAAAAAGTGAAGAAACCACAATACTTATATTAATATTAAAACTTTTTTGTAGTTATTTTCCAAAGTTTTGAGCAAAAAGTTATCATCAGATACTCAAAAGCTTAGTATGTTGAGCTATCTGAAAATAAACAATGGAAACCAGCAAGGGACCTTAAGATTGAATGCTAATTGACGCATCTTTTGGTTATACTTCTGGAAATCTGCAGAGAGTGCTTCATGTGCTGCTTTCTCAAGCGCAGCCACAGACGCAACAGCAGCATCAGGCCAGTCAAATGATACATCACCCTACAGAACATATAGAGAAGACAAAACATCAATTAGTCAGGACCATGAGATATAACAGAAGAGCATTCTAGTAGTATGTAATTTTCACATTTCAGACAATTTTATAACCTTATTCGCGACTTCATTGCTCTGATCTGGGCCACCATTCTTGATCCCACCTTGTTCCTCATTGTTCTGCTTACCGTTTGCTGGAGTGCACATGAACTGAATTGACTGAAGAAGCTTTTCCAGCCACTTATCACGTTGTGTTTCCCCAGTCAACATCTTAAGTTTTGACAGAATGGTGTAATATTCTGTTGCACCAGCAGGAGCAGTTCCAGGAGTTTCTGCTTTGAGAGAAAAAGATTTGTTGCCTTCATCTTCCCTGGAAACATCCAAAGGTGAAACATTCTTCTTCCTTAAAAGTCTCCTATCCTTAGCTTGGTCTTCTTGATCCATATTAGCATCCTCAGGCTCAATGTCAGGTATTTCTCCAAGTCGTGCATAAGTCTTCTGAACAAGGAGATCAATCTCGTGTTGCTTGTTATCTTCATAGTCTTTATCAGTCAACTTAAAGAGCCTCCTCTGTTCAGTGTCATATACCTTTTGCACAATGAAACCAGGGTGTTCTTTGCGGTCAGGAATTCGCTTATTTCGAGGTATAAAGTGCACAACACATTTGTGCATGACAGATTCTGCAGGCACTTCATCTCTGTGGAAACTATAGAACAGTTCCCTAGTGTCTTGTGATTGCCAATTTCCCCCAGTTTTTTTTTCGGCCTCCTCTGGACGATAGAACCACTGCCCTGTAACCATCATGCTCCTCCCATCCTGTTTTTGAGTAATATCCTGTAAACCAAATCAAGGACTTAATACACCTGGCATAAAAGGACAGCATATACAACATTAAAATGATACTCCTAAAGACCTCATGTAGGAAATACTAATTTTTTGAAACAAACTAAAGAAAATCAATTTAAGCATAAGAAGCAATAAAGTCAAAGAAGCCAATAAGATCAGAATAATGTTGATATTTATTCCTTTGTCTACTTGTTCTTCCAAGTTCTGAATACTCCCAAGGGGTTCTGGGTTTTATGAATCAGTTACCTTTACCAATTGAAAAACAATTCAAAGAGATTCCGTCACTTGAACCTTAAAAATGTTCTGGTAAAAGTCATAAAAGGTATTTAAGGGGACTCAAACTTTATCTTTAAACTTCTAACATGATAACTCAATCTAAAAGACTCTCATCACAACCCACAAACAATAATGAGTTAATTAACTTGCTAAACTGCACCCAGTGCCAAAACCTGGAACTCATCACTAGGTCGTTGAAGGACATGAATGCGAAAACATCTCTAAACTATTATACAACACTTGTCAAAAATCATGAAGTACTTAGCATTCCTACACAATACAGTATACACACCATATAGTCATTACAAGTTGTGTCTCTCTGTGTGCATGTGAGTGTGTGTGAGAGAACAGGAGATTACCTTTATAATGGCAACATAAGGCTTCTGATTTCCTTTCTCAGGGACCAAAAGCACTGGATCCTCCTAAAGATAATATATAAAAATAAAAAAGCGTGAGGTCTAAGCCAATACATCAGTAAGCTTAGTTTGTGTTACAGCAAGCATCAACTATAACATCCAATGGGGGTTGAATTGTGGCAAACAAAAGATTGACGAAAAATCATCAACCAATCATGAAATGCTATTTTCCTATATGCGCCAGGGATTTACACACTCATGTTTACACCTACCTGCAGAAATAAGATTACAACAGTTTGTATAGCATGCATGCATGTATCCATTCTCGTCAACTCCCACCAAAGAACATAAGACGGCACATGGGAGGAAAACTAGCCATCTGAGACACATAATTAAAGAGAAACGAAGGGAGATGTATCATCATTTCTCAAAATCACAAATGGAAACAGAAGCAAGCTAATAGTTGATACAAAAGGCACGTCATACAAGTCATATTGTACAGGTCATCACATAATTATCACAAATGAGTAAAATAACTATGGCATAATGGTACACAACTATCTACACGGTGACAAAGCACAACTCAATTGGTAAAATGTTTTCCTCCAACCACTAGGTTAGGCGTTTGAGTCACCTCAGGTGAGTGTGAGTTGTAACTCAAAAAATGGTACACAGCTTCATATCTAGATATACAGCACTGGTTGGTCTCCCACATATCAACAATTGAAATAACCAAATGTGATTGCGTGATAAAAATCCATCTGTCAGTGATCATTCTGAATGATTGTTGTAGCAGCTTTGTTTCTAAAATCTCGGCACGACCTAACCTAAGCCGGTGAATTGGATTCGAGCTTACATTTCTATCAAAAGCAAGAAAATAGAGCCAAAAACAAGTAATGCAATTTGAAGTGAAAACCCTAGAAAAGAAATAGAGCAGCAAAACTGACCAGCTGATACTGAATACCATCGTACTCGAAGGAGTCGAAATGACTTCTCCTCCCTCTCCCTTTTCCCGAGAACCTAATCGGCTCCCCCACCGGCTGCGCCTCCACCTCCTGCTCCTCGGTGTCACTCTCGGGGTCGGGATCAGGCATCTCGCTCGTCTTCTTCTTTTTCGTGTATCGCTCCGTCATTTTACCATCCTCCTCCTCCTCCTCGTCAGGGGGGAGGTGAAACTTCTTGCGCTTCCGTACACCGACAGTCGAGTTTCGAGGCGGCAGTTCGTCGTCGTCGTCGCTAGTAGGCACCTGCCGTCGATTCCTCATTCGATTTTGGCGTATTCTTCTAGTTTTTGAAATTGAATCGGACCCTCTTTTGTTTATATACTTGAATGGGAAATGTTTTAGATTTGAGAGTCATTTATCATTAGATTAAAATTAGAGCATTCACAAACAATGAATATTAATTTATAAATACTACTACTATTCCTAACTTATAAATATGTTATGTGTTGCTTTATTGCTTTATCAAAATAAATAAACCAAATCTCAATCCAGGTAAACAACATGCCAATTTGGTAAAATTGCAACAACTGTCACAAATTTATGGACTACAAAAATAAAACTGATGAAAGACGAAAATCACTCACTCCAAACTAGAAAACAATTACATTAGTAAAATTTAGGTCCGAAGACAAAATTCATGAAAAACACATTGATAATGATATGTCATGTCAGCCAAGGGGCAATAGTTAAGGAGATAAATCAACACTAACTCAACCTAAACTTGATCATGGGGTTTAAAAGACGATGCATTCTGCATCCAACCAAAACAGCAGCAGATAGCAATGTCGCCTTCTTCTTTTCTGAGAACCAGCCTTGATTGAAAATCATTTACAATTCACCAGCACTTCCTCACTCCGGAATCATATTCTCATTGTCTGCATCACCTTCTTGCTCGATTGTAGGCTTTGACGGACCCTGGGTTCCAGGGGCTTGCGTCTTCTTGATGCCACTCACTATGTCATCAATTCTCAAGAGCATGCAAGCAGCTTCAATGGCAGTCTTAAATGCTTGAGCCTTCACAGTGTATGAATCCCATATCTATACACGGGGAAATATGAAATGGTAAAAGGTTCACTGACATATGCATTCATGATGGTACAGAGGATATAATATATACTACTATGAAGAAAACTAATATGTAGAAAGTAAAAAAGCTTAGTAAGTTATAGATCTAAGAGGCTCTTCCAATCACATTATTCATGATTTAACATTTGAGCTACTTCTGTTGCCCCCAAAAAATGTAAAGATGGTAGTAAATCAAGTACCATAGATAGGCAGGCAAAGGAAGAGAGGTACCCCAAAACATACCTTACGCTCTTTCATGTCAGTAATTTCACCAGTATTTCCATCTATGCCAATCCAAGCATTCTCACCACTTCCATGCTAAAAAAGAAAGAGAAATACATAGATAAGCACATATAACTTGAAGCTTGCTCAGAACATACATAATAAGGATAACTTGCCTTCCCTTGCAAGGCAGTCATGGTCCGAATCACATTGACTCCACAATTCTGAGCCAAAGTTCTTGGGATAGCCTCAAATGCAATTGCAGCAGCTTCATAAGGCCACTGTTCAGATTCAAGCATCAAACGAGAATGTCAATACTACATCAGGATGAATAGTAGAGAAAGAGTTACTTGGATGAATTATATTAATGGTCATATCCATTTCAATGATACAAGATTGATCGAATAGTTATCAAGGTCAAAATTTGAACTTCTTTAGCAATCAGTACAAAATTGAAAACAATGCTATCCAGATTGTACATTAAGATATCATTTAATGTTCACATAACATACTCAGTAGAGCTTACAAACCTAATTGAAAGTGAAGTTGAATGTTTGAGACTAATTAAAGAGCAACCAACAGATAAAATTCAGTGAATTTGCTTACCTTTTCTATGCCTTCAATAGATGAGCTCTTTTGCTTTAGCATAGCTGAGACAGTCAGCTCAGTAGCACCCCCACCTGGAACAAGTTTTGGATTCTTTATTATGTTTCTTGCAACAGACATTGCATCCTGTAGAGAACAGAGAAATTTAGAATCAACAATTGTAAAAGTAACCAGTACTGAGACGCTAAACTCAACAAATATACCTGCAGATTCCTCTCCACTTCATTCAGCAGGTCCTTGCTAGCGCCCCTCAAAAGGATTGTGCATGCTTTTGGGTCCTTGCAGTCAACAATGAAAGCAAAGAACTCATCACCTATTTTCCTTACCTCAAAAAGTCCAGCACCAGTACCAACATCAGATTCCTGCAATTCATCAGGTCTGTTAACAATTACAGCCCCAGAAGCCTTAGCAATTCTGTTGTTATCTGTCTTCCTGAGCCTTCTGATTGCGCTAACACCAGCCTTGCTAAAATAATGGCAAGCGAGATCGCTCAGCCCCTTCTCAGTTATTACTAGATCAGGTTTGAACTTCAGTATCTGAGCACACAGGTTCTCAATGTATTCCTCTTCCATTTTCAGTAAGACACTCCAATCTTCTTCCTTTAACAATTCGGCATTGGTTTGGTTCTCACCTTTTTTGTACTCAAGGGGAGAATCAAGAAGAATAATTCGTGGATTTACTATCTTTCTTCTCATTTTACCAGGTGCCACAACATCCTTGTTAATCATGACCCCTTTCAAAACTTTTGAGTCTTCCAACTGACCCCCAGGAACCTTCTCCACCTTAATGTACTTTTTGATATCCACCTCACGCAATCCTTGGCCGAGTTCAACTCCCACTATGGTTGTTGCATCAATTGCCAAGTCCTGACAGTCTCACCAAATAATGTCATTTTAAAAATCGTGGAGTAACAATATAAAATGAAATATCGAAAAAATATCAATCAAATGCATTTTAAAGTTCAAGTTCAAACCTATGGTTTAAAATTTCAAAACATTCATACAGGAATTAATTCAATTGCGTATTAAAATCAATCAACCAAGTAACTCACTAGAGGTGGTTAACAAAAGAAAATGCAACCAGAGAACTCCAAACCAAACAAACCCTGAATTCGCTAATAAGTTTTACTAAATTTAGCATTTCTAGCGCACAGATTACTAATTGTAAAATCCATTTCCATACAACAGGATAAAGGCTGAGAAGGAGAAGATACAACTACTACAACCCAGGCAGCAACTAATTATTAAATTACTTACAGCAATCAAATCTCCAAATTGACTGGTAAATTTTGTCCCAATACAACTCTTGACAAGCCCAAGCATTGTTGCTCCTGCAAAATGAGAAAAATACTAGAATTAGAGCTTGGTTAAATAAAAACTACCATATGTTTGTTAGTCAAGTTAATATGGCATGTGATATACAATTACAGGCAAATGAAAATAAGTGGAATGAACTTACGGTCCTTTACATCTATAGTCATCGCAATTTTGTCAAGCACAGCAATAGCATCCTCCAGAGCCTTGTTATAAGCTGCAGTACAATTAAAAGAAACTTGTCAGCATAGATATCTGCAACATATATTAAGGATTTAATAGAAAATATTATTACCACGACAAATGACCGTGGGATGATAATTCTTGTCAATAAAAGCTTCAGCAACATGGAGCATTTCTCCAGCTTCAACAAAGATTATTCAAAGAGGAAGAGATCAGTTAATGTCAGAGGAGTATTTGTTTTAAAAATGTACTTGTGCATGAATATCTGAGTGTATGTGACAATGTGTGCATATATAGTACTCCATATGCATATTTACAAGTCTCCAAATGTAATCTTTCTAGTATTTATTCATTTGGAGACCTCTGCATTGAACCACAAGCGACCTAAAAGGCGTAGGTTTATTGCACAAAGGAAAAACTGCAAAATTGTAAAGATATCAAAAGATGGGAGTACTCCCGAACTCAAGCCCCATGTAATAAAGGTTTGTGACTGAGGGCGTGTGTGGGGTGAAGTAGAATGTTTACCAGCATAGAAATACAAACAAGTACCAGAATCTAGACACATTTGCAGCATTGGATATGCATGTGTAAATTAACTATATAAACGCACTCACGTGAGTTCCATTTCTATATCGCATACAGATTATGCATAATGTGCATGAGATTCCAAGTATATTTAGGACATACCAAGGACAATCACAGATGTTGTCCCATCTCCCACCTCCTCATCCTGGGTTCGGCTCAGCTCAATCATCGACTGTCACCATTGAAAGAGGCAACCAAGTGATAATGTTCAGTAAGGTGAGTATCAATCAGCAGAATACTACATCTGTGAGTTACATGGAAATAAAGACTATACTTTTGCTGCTGGGTGTGCAACATCTAGCTCACGAAGAATAGCATTTCCATCATTTGTCACTACAATCCCTGTATATATCAAAAAAAGCATTTCAGAGTACAAAGACATAAGATGACAGATATATCTAGAATGTCATTACTTAGAAATGAAACTCCTTCGTGATCCTATATTCACTAAGCTGATAAATGACAGATCCAGAATATTGATTTTTCATCTTCACGCCCAGTTTACATTCACAAGCAGTTGAATAGAAAATAACTAGAGAGACCACCTCCAGCAGCATCAAGCAGCATTTTCAACATAGATCGTGGACCCAAAGTAGTACGAATAATATCGGCGACAGCCTGTCAAGCACAAAGTAGTCAGAGTTAATTAGAGAGAATAGTGAAAAAACAAGTGTGGCTCTTTCAAAATCAGTAGATGCTAAGATTTAGCACGCACAATCCATCAACTTCCCAGGAATTTGTCATACATATTTTGCATAGACCTTCTTTAAATTAAGGGGGTACTGAGTCTGAGTGTGGTGGCTTGTGCGGGGGTGAACCGAAATAGGATGAAAATTCAATAGCAATTTACAACCATGCCAATTAAAAATGTGGGATGAGGGGATGCAATCAGATAGAGAGCTAATGGCCAAAAGGAGGATTGAAACCAGTACTACCTTGGATGCTTGGATATTAGCATGGTGAACCTTGCTTCCAGACTCACGCTTCAACGAATCTTCTGCTCAACAGAAAGCACAATATATTAGCAAATTAAGAGTATAAATATAAGAGGAAAGGCGGTATCTCTAGCATGCCATATATTGTCATACATTGAAAACATTTAACTCAAGTGTCCATACAAGCAAGTCGGGAGCTTTAGCTCAAAACATACATCAAAAAGAAATGAAAGATCTTAAGCACAGGCATCCAAGGTGAAACACACAATGCATCCGAGTCCAGAGAATACAGACTACAGAATGTCGTGAACAGAGGTCTCCGAAGGGACAAACCCTAGGCTCAAGTATGAATCGATCGAAAGCGCAGGAATTGGTGCAATGATTACTCAAATCGACACATCAACAAAAATACGTAAAAGAAGAGCGAAAATGAGTTAGTTACTGAGGACGAGGACTGGAGCATGCATCTCGACTTAGGATTTGAAATTGCAGGATCAGAAAGGGAGGAGTGAAGATCGATTCAGATGGGAATCAAATGGAGGAAAAGGCGCTTCTTGGAAAACCCTGGAAAGCTGAACAAGGGTTTTGGGTGTGTGCGGGACCCTATCAAAATATTGTAGAGTAGTATTGGTAATTTGGTATTCTCCTACTAATAATTTTAATCTGCGTCACAAGATTCAGAAATTAGAAATGTTTTTCTAATTATACTAATTCATTTTGGGGAGGGGGATGATTGCACAATTCATATGAAATGTGTCATCTTTGTTTTATATTGGATGTTGGTTTGCATAAATTATGCAAAAAGTTTATCTGCAAATTAATTTGATATATTCCGTCGTATATGTTTAAACGTTGTTAATTCTTTACCTACACGGCATATAAAACATGAAACAAATATATGTTTAAACGTTGTTAATTCTTTACCTACACGGCATATAAAACATGAAACAATGACGAATTACCAATATAAAATAATGATAAATCTTTTTTTATTAACATTAAATATTGATTGAACATTTGTACTCCACATAAACAAAATGTTAACAGCATCTGAATAAAAATAATACTCCGTAGAACGTTTATAGCATATGCTCTAGAATAAACTTTTAGTTTTTGGATAATTTTTCAATGGAAATCTCAAATTAAACTTGCAGAAAAATCTGATCTTCAAATTAAATTAATTTCATTCTTTCATAGCTGAGATGTTTCTTTTCGGTACGAAAATTGAGAAAATTATGTTTATTGTGTTGATTAGAGAGAAAAAAAAAAGCAAAGGGAATAAAGTAACCGAGAGAATAATGTATGAAAGGAGGGCGAGTTAATTATTAGAGAATGTTTAGTAAGGTAGATAACTCATATATATTTAAAATTTCATGGCAACAGAAAAAAAAACTCAATTATGATGGAACCAAAGGAATACTTAATTTAAATGAATTTTATCAAAATAATACTAGCTCCGCGCCTCCGCCACAGTTAATAGTCACATTTTTTTTTGGATTATCAATACAAAAGGGAGTATATAAAACCAAATGAACTTTAGTTTCCATTAACAATACTTCAACTATTTATTCATAGCCACAACTATCAAGTGAACCGGCAGCAATGCTGATAATATAAAAGGTTGCTAAGAGATAAATTGTCAAAATTTCCTTAGCTTTTCAGATCTTTAAGGTTATTGATAGTTGGGAATTGGGATAACAAGAAAGAAAATTGGGATTCTAATAAATAATCATTGGAATCATCAAATCGACTGCTTAATTAGTAATCAAATGTTACAACTCCAAGTGTGCCATCTTAACTAAATAAAGAATGGAACAGTTGAGTTTGTGAATTTTGTGCCAGCATCTTGGCCACCACTCTCAGCAATCTCCTTCAGACTCGTCCACGTCCTCTTCCTTCTCTTACTTGAAGCTTGAGTGCTCTTCTCCATATCTGCTGCAGCTGAGCTAATTGGAGGTTCATCGACGTTCTTTACACCGGACCTATTCCTTTTCCTCCGCTTCGAATCCAATAAAGAGAGACCAGGTTTGGGCAATGGAGTGGCCAGAGAGCTTTCTTCGAGATCCTGTCCATCTAAAGGCAACAGAGCACTGGAGTCCATCCCTATGCACTCGACAGTAGCTGTAGCATTTCCTGAGCTGGGGTGGTTCTCTCGCACTTTTTTAAAGCTCGGTGCTGGTTTAGGCTTTGGTGGACATATCTCTTTGACATAGCCCTTTGGTGTTCCTCTCATCATATTTTGATGAGAACAAAAGTGACATCTGTAAACAATATTGTTCTGTACTATAGCCTTTGATCTCTTTCGTCTATGCCTCCCTTTCAACTTGTTGTTCTTCTCAATCCGAACAGTGCAATTGTTACCAGGTTGAAGAATAGATTCACATCTGTTGAACAACAAATCATGGTTGTGAGCCATTAATGTTACTAATACGTAAACCTCATCAGTCGATTTCAAATGTATACATAAACAGTCTAAGAGAAGTACTCCTAGGAGAAAGAAACACGAGCACTTGAACACTGTATACATAACACATTCTATCAAACTTGAATAGTAAATCAATGATCTATAGTTAGTAGTCTACTACTTATTTTCTAAACAATGCTCCAAACTTAAAATAACACATGGATTTATCAAGTAGAAACACAAGAAAATTATGTTTTTACTAGACTTGCTGCTGTCTCTTCATATCTTACCATGACTCTCAACTTGTTAGATACTGTCATATCCAATCTTTATCAATTTTCCATCAACATATAAGAGATCACAATTAGGCTCCCATTTGAAGTAGTACTACTATTAAACAAGTCAGTCAAGTTAGAAACACAAGTATCCTTTTTTTAAGAGGACAACTAAATGCTTGATAAGAATAAGCAATGATTTTCCCCAATTATATTAGCCTATACTATTTTTAACTATCTAAGCTAATCACAAAATCGAATGCAGAAAAACGCTAAAGACTTAACCTTTCACAAACAAAATTAGAAGGATCACCGCGAAGGCCGAGTGCTTCGTTGGTGGCAGAGAGGCGCTCCCCGAAGAAAGCGGCGAGCGAAGGAACGGAGGCCGCCCACAATGCTAGGTCTTTGAGATGATCGATCTTGCACATGGTTTTGGCGTTCACGTTGCCGAGTTTTTTACCAGTCGATTCTTCTCTCAGCGTCATGGAACCGCGCGGCCGCGAATCGGAGCCCTTCTTCTTCCCTCCCATCACGTGGCTCTACCTAAACTTTGTGATGCACAAGGAATTTCAACAAACAGTTTGTGGGCGGAATTTCAACACAGTTTGTGGGCTTTGTTGTGTTTTCGGGTTATAAATGGACATTGCCAAACGAGGCCCAAAATTGATACAGTATGTCAAATACTTTAATGGGCCGAAAGACTAAGTGAAAGGACGAGTAAAGTGAAAATTCTTCAACCTCATTTAATTTTTTTAATCTATAAACAATAATCAATTCATACAAATAATTCTACTACTATCATTTATTATTTCCAACATATACCTTTTTAAATTAATCTCAAATTTTCTCTCTCACACATGTAAAATCAGTTAAATACAAACAAATTGATAACTCCCACACTTTCGAAAAATTCTAGATGTTTTTGACGCATGCATATTTTATTTAAATTGAACACTATATCTAAGCCTATACATACTAACTTGGTTTTTCTTACACGTTTCAACTACCACTTAACGACACGTTGACAATATTGACGTGTCACAAGGTTGTCCCAATAAATTTTGTGAACTTGGATTATTATTTTGTGTCCATTGATTCGCCTAGAAGAATCTAGCTATCTAACATCTTAAATGTCATGCAAAATGATTTTAACATTTCTATTTTCTGCAGTAATTAATTAAGTGGAGTAGTAGTTAATTGATGATATCGCAAGCACGTCCATTTATGAGTCTTTGCCGTGTCCAATTAGTTAACTCAAAACCACTAAACGATATTGATTAATCATAAATCCGAATTTATTACTAATATATTTTCAGTTTTATTAATACTACTCTATATTCGATCATAGATAATAAATTCGAAGGATCCGTATGGAAACAGTTTAGCATTCTCATTCCTACCACCCAACACAGGTTTGAATCTTCTCTTCTTTTGTAGAATAGGTAATCTCGATTGTTTCCGTTTCCTGCTCGGATTAGCTGAAATCATTCTGTTTTTCTACATGTATAAGAAATACTCCCCATTTTTATGTTTTCTGTTCGTGCTATAGGAATCTAGGGCTGTCTCTATTCTTGTAATTGATTATCTTGGCTGGGTGGGGCGTAGCTTGATTCATCGATTGGGATGTTCAATTTGATGGAATATTGGTGAAGTTGGAAGCTTTACAGATTTGATCATATATGGTTTCTGTTTTTGGTGATTTCAGCAAGCAATTTATCATTGTGTTTGAAGGGATTTGGGCCGATTAGGTTTGAAAAACTGCCTTTAGTATTACTTACTTGGATTGATCTGCGAAGCCAAATACTAGAATTAGGCTGCTGCTGATTACAAAATGATGGTGGATTCAATAGCTGCAACATCTCTCTTAGGGCACCGCCCATTTTTTAGTAGCTATAATTGGCTGTCTTTTACCAAGTCAATGAATAGGAAATATGCTCTCTCACCTTCTGTGAGAAGCTGGCATGTTAAGAAGCCGATTAGGTCTTTGACAAAGGCTCAGGCTGCAGAATTGACGAGAGAGGCACATTCATATCGCAAGGAAGAGCGAGAGCCTCCCGGGATTGACTATGGTGTGGATAGCCGGCCGGGGCTGTGGCCACCGGAAAACAAGGCTGATAACCCTGCCCTTAAGAACCCGTTGCTTCGACAGGAGAGGATGGGTTGTGGTTGGTTAGGTGCTATATTTGAATGGGAAGGGGTGCTGGTTGAGGACAATCCGGATCTCGAGAAGCAAGCTTGGTTGACTCTTGCTCAGGAAGAAGGGAAATCGCCACCACCGGCCTTTATGCTTAGACGAATAGAAGGGATGAAGAACGAGCAGGCTATAGCAGAGGTTCTCTGCTGGTCTAGGGATCCCGGGGTGTTGAAGAGGATGGGGTCTAGGAAGGAAGAGATCCACCAAGCTCTGCAGGGCGGTATGTACAGATTCCGGTCTGGCTCCCAGGCGTTCTTGAACCTTCTGGTTCATCACAAGGTGCCCGTTGCGTTGGTCTCCACCCGGCCTAGAAAGTCTCTTGAGAGGGCCATTGCAGTGATTGGGATTGAAGGAGCGTTCAGTGTCATCGTCACTGCTGAGGATGTCTACAGGGGGAAGCCTGACCCGGAGATGTTCATGTATGCAGCGCAGCTCCTGCAGTTTATACCCGAACGGTGTATAGTGTTTGGGAACTCGAATCAAACGGTTGAGGCCGCACATGATGCACGGATGAAGTGCGTTGCTGTTGCCAGCAAGCACCCTATGTACGAGCTCGGGGCAGCTGACCTGGTGGTCCGGCACCTTGATGAGCTCACGGTGGTGGACTTGAAGAACCTTGCTGATATTGAGGCAGTGGAGCTCGAGCCAGAGAAGGAGATGGAGGTTTCGACTGAAGATGACCGGCCTCCGTCCACATCAGTAGGTGTGTATGATGGTTTCCGGTGATATTTTTCCCAAATGTACAGGATGTTCTAGTTCTTGGTCATGTGTTATAGGCCAAACTACAAAGGGTGGTTGGTTGTGCAAAGGAAAAGTGTCTAGAAATGCAGAAGGTAGTCTACATTGGGTTACCATGTGCACTATCATGTACTACTACTATTTAGTATGTTTATAATTAAAAATATACTTGTTTCAAATATCTGTATTTCCTTTTTCTCTGAAGTATATGGATTATGGAGTATGATAAATTGATTGGTGTTTAGTCCTAAACCAAACCTATTGATTTGAGCAAAATCGTACACCAAGAAACCTATTAATTGGAGCGAAAATGTTGCGTATAATCAATCTCTGAGTGGAATGAAAATTAAATTTACGTTCTACATTCAAAAGCGAACTTATTTTCGAGAAAAATATGCTTTTAAATATTATAGTGGACACAACAAAATTGAAAAATAAATTTGGTCAAGAAAAAAAATGAAATTGACAACAAAACATAAAAATAGAAAAAGGAATTTAATCAAAATTTAGGTAGGCCGATGACGTGTCAGATGCAGATGGAACGGACCACGGCAAAAGAGTGGATGGTGCCGCACATCATTGCACCCCGTGCCTCCTCCGCCATTCTTTTCATCTTTTCAGTCTCTGCTTGGTGCTTACTAAATTCTTCTTCTACTGAAAAATCAAACACGCCAACTCCATTGTAGAGGACTTGTGTTTCTTGTTCTGTGTATCTGAAGCCGATTCAAGGTATTGTCTTGTTCAGTATGTTTCCTTACCTTTGATCCTAAGCTTTCATATACCGATTGTGGATTTTCCTTTTTTTTTGTTGGCTTTTTCGGCATCAATTGAAGTCTGTTTGAGAATGCATTACTGGAATTCAGCATTTTCGTAACAGTTCAAGTCTATATTTGAAATTTTTTTCGGATTGCTCTCAATTGTATGATTGGCTGCTAGAAATGAGTGAGCAGCAGCTGAAGATTTTGTAAATCTAGTTCATGATATAATTGTGTTTGCAACGTACATTGAGTATCTGTCCTGACGCTGAAGACACTAACACTGTATAGCAACTTGTCTATCTGAATGTTAACTAACATATTTCTCAAGCTCAATATATGGGTCTTTTATGTTTTTGTGATTGACACTGCAGCTTCCAGCCATGACATTGATGTCCCATCCTGGTTCATCTCACAGCATTCATTCTGAGGTTATAAAGTGTAAAACAAGGTGCAGTGGAGTTATTAGATTTATCAAAACAGTGGACTCAGCCCGTAGAAATGAAACATCCTTAGGTATGCGGTACCCTTTGTGGAGTTCCCTGAAGGTGAAACCAAGCTCAAGTTCTATTGGCACTGGAGTGCGATGGAGGCAAGAGCGCCAGGTAACTGTTGCTGCAAGTCCTCCTACAGAAGATGCTGTTATCTCAACCGAGCCACTTACCAAAGAAGATCTTGTAGCTTACCTTGCTTCGGGTTGCAAGCCTAAGGAAAACTGGAGGTTGGAGTTATAGCTTTTCTTGGTACTAAAATATTGATTGCATCTTGTTCTTTTGAAAATACCCTCTGGTTTCAATATGTAATCTAGTGTTGCTATTCCTGCTTTTGTTGTGAAACAACCAGTTTACTGGGATTATTTTTAAAATTTGTTTTTTTTTTTTCAATTACTTTCAGCTGGTTAAACTTGAAATTGCTAGCCATATTGTTCCTTTCCAGTTTATACTGTAGTTGGAAAGGTCATGCTTACATTCCACTAATCTGAGATTATTATTCTTGGACGCTGTTATGTGATAATGGCCATTTGTTCCTTACCATGCCTTTGCACTGGGCCTGAATACCCAGCACCAGTTATTGATTAATCACTTCCTATTTCCAACCAGCAGTTTGGATTTGTATCTCTAGTTAATAGTTTAATGGTTCTTATGTTAATAAAGATCTGACACCTGATGACACAGTATATATCATTGGCTTGTACAGGATAGGCACTGAACATGAAAAGTTTGGGTTTGAGATTGGATCATTAAGCCCCATGAGATATGAACAGATAGCAGAGCTTCTTAACGTTATATCTGAGAGATTTCACTGGGATAAAATAATGGAAGGTGAAAACATTATTGGACTCAAGCAAGTATGTAATTTATCTCTTCAGTTCCCTGAAAAAATATATGGTCATTTTCCACAATGCTTTGTCTATGCTATACACGCTGGTGTCCATGTAACATTACACAATTGTTAATATAACCTCCTATTCTATCTGACACATATTGCTAGACCTTAGATTCCAAGTTAATAGTCTATTCCCATATTTGACAAATGTGGTGCTAAGAACACACTGATTGATTAAGTTCATTGTAACTGGCAGGATAAACAAAGTATCTCGCTTGAGCCTGGTGGCCAATTTGAGCTTAGTGGTGCGCCACTTGAAACTCTGCATCAAACTTGTGCTGAAGTCAATTCTCATCTTTATCAGGTTTGTAGATTTGTTCTGAGTTATTTTATCTGGTAAGTTTGTTCCGTTTTAATGTGATGATAAACCAGAATGAGTGGGAAAATAAATATCTAGAATCAATTCCTATCATGAACTCAGAAAATTTTTTAATCACAATTTAAATAGATTTAGTCAGAATTGTAAATGTGCCTTAACAAGAGAAGCTTTCCACAGACTAGTAAATCATGCCTAGTCCCTTGTGGTTGTGGACACTCTATTTAACCAGCCAAATCAGACTTCAACAGATAATAGTTGATTTATGAAATGCACAGGTTAAGGCTGTTGCAGAGGAGATGGGGATTGGATTTTTAGGAATTGGCTTCCAGCCCACGCGGAGACGAGAAGACATACCAATAATGCCCAAGGTAACATCTATATGAACTTATAAATATAAATTTCAATTTTATTGAGGGGTGTATTCTCTTTTCGCTCTAGTTGCATTGTAAATAACTATGCATTATGTGGGTTTTCATGGCAGTTCTAACTGAGAGCCAATTTTCATTGCACATTGATTTTTTATTTTCTTGAGTTGACATATCTGTTTCCTTCAGCTGTGTGTTAGTCTGTTGCATATTTCAATATGGACCTGTCCATTCGTGGAAGGTTTGACTACTGTGTAAGATCTGATGAGTTTCTACCTATACTGACAACATAATTTTCTCAGGGAAGATATGTAATTATGAAGAATTACATGCCCAAAGTTGGGTCACTGGGACTTGATATGATGTTTAGAACATGTACCGTCCAGGTGAGGAGTAATCCCTAATTCTCATCTACAGCTTGTTATTTATACTTTTAGTTCTCAACGTACTTCTTTTAGTCTTCCTTAGATGCGTAATCAGGTGTTGGTTTCTCTTTCTCTTATAAAGGTGAACCTAGATTTTGATTCTGAAGCTGATATGATAAGGAAGTTCCGGGCTGGTCTTGCCTTACAGCCTGTAAGTTGGCATTTATCTTTTGCAGGAATCATTTAATTACATGAGATCTAATATATTCATTAAACAGATAGCTACGGCATTATTTGCAAATTCACCATTCACTGAAGGGAAACCAAATGGCTATCTTAGCATGAGAAGGTAGTTATGCTTTTCCATGATTGTGACAGTTCAGTTTTTTTACTACCCTTAGTTATATGTAATTAATTTTAGGCTTTGAAGAAGTTGATTCACATAATACTTCATATTTCTGCACAGCCAAATATGGACAGACACCGACAATAACCGAGCTGGAATGCTTCCTTTTGTCTTTGACGACTCCTTTGGGTAAGTCCCCTTGTGATGAAAAAACTACTACTATTTATTATTGGAAATTTGGAAATAGTCTGACACTCTGCTGTCATATAAAGACAGTACTAGTTCTACTTAGGGTTCTACACCCACACTTTTTAGTAAAAGCATTTAATCCAAACTTCTTTGCTCTTCAGGAAGCATGTACGTATAAAGACTCACTGCATCAAAAAATATTTCGAAAACAATGGACATTTTTCTTCCACTTTATCTGAATGCTTGTGCTTGATACTGATCTTGCTATGTGCATATCTTCCATCAATCATAATTGTGTACAGCTGCAATGCCTCCACCCACTCCAAGTTTTATTTTGGAAAATGTTCCGAAATTGTTGACTTGTACGCATGTGAATTTGACTCCATGATTTAACAAAAAGCTGAGGAACTGGCCTGTTCTTGCATGTACCAACTGCAGTATCTAATTACACTCTTATAACAATAATATACTGACTGTCCTTACTACCCTTGACACCAGATCCATTTCGGTATAATCTCTAGACATATTCTTGTAAAACTTGATTAACAATTGACTTTGTATATTCTGGTTGACCTTTTCTAATGTGGTCATCTCTAAGCCCTTACCGTGTTTAAATTGATTTATGCTATGGAATAAATTACGCCTCTTGACACTGAGCATCATAACCTCTTGTTTTCTATTGGCTAAAATTAAAATTCACCAGCAACTTTTCCAGCTGCAAAGAGTGAAGTTTTGAAGGCCTTATTTCGACAATAATGTTGCTGTTTTATTAACCAGCTATTTTTAGCTGTATGTTTATGTTATCAGTCCACAAGTACTGGCACGTCTCCCTAATTGATTTCTGTTATCTTTTGTAGATAATCACTTTACTTCTTTAGTTAGTAAAATGTTGCAGGAAGATGCATATCTAACTAATTATTTAAGTATACACAACATAATAGAAAAGTTCAAATTAGTTGGCTGCTTTTGACGTTTTTTATTTAAAGTTTTCTTATGTTGTCACTAAATCCTTAGGAACTTCGAGTACATGTATATGAATTACAATATTAATGGACTATTTGTATTTCATGAGTGTTTGTTTGTTGGCACAGGTTTGAACAGTACGTAGAATATGCTCTTGACGTCCCAATGTACTTTGTCTATCGGCAGAAAAAGTATATTGATTGTGCTGGAATGTCCTTCCGGGTATTTATCTCCACATTATTCTTCCTGTATAGATTTCTTTCTTGTAATTTTGCCAGGTATTTGTCTCTGATAAGTCTTCTACAGGACTTTTTGGCTGGAAAACTTCCTTGTCTTCCAGGTGAATATCCAACTCTTAATGATTGGGAGAATCATTTAACAACAATATTCCCAGAGGTTCGTATTGTGATCAATTCAGCAAAAAATGTTTGGCAGTCATGTTCACACACAGTTGTACTAATTTCAGTTATTATCTTTCCTCAGGTTAGGCTTAAAAGATACTTGGAGATGAGGGGTGCTGATGGAGGACCTTGGAGGCGACTATGTGCCCTACCAGCATTTTGGGTATATTCTCTTAGTTGCACAGTATTTTATCTTGTTCTTTTGCTTATGTTGGTTTAGACACTTACATTTATCGAACTATGAAAATAGCGAACATAAGAATTTCTAGTATTTGTAATAAAACTTTACTGATTAAAAATTCCCGCTTCTTTTAATTGGTTTCTTTAGCACTATATTGGTTGCTTTACAGATCTCTGTACTAATATGACTTTCAGGTTGGTCTCTTGTATGATGAGGTCTCTCTACAAAATGTTCTGGACATGACAGCAGATTGGACTCCAGAGGAAAGACAAATGCTTAGAAATAAGGTAACATGATCAGTAGGCTGACTGTGATGGTAATCTTAATTGGTGGTACCATAAGTACTACTCCTATATAAGAAGATGATTCCTTGAGTTCTGAATTGTGTGTTTTGGCTGATAGAAATTTATTGGTTCATTGACTATGAATAAGTTAAAAGACTTTTGTGTATCTCAGTGGTGAGGTTATTATGATTTTGATTCAGTTAATGTTGCTATTCCAAAATAACTTATTCCAATTGATTGAAATATCTTTACAGAATTGGTTAATGTTGGGTTAGAGCAATAATTTTCTGAGATAAAATTTGGTCTGCTTTGCCAAATAAAAAGAGACTTGTGTTGAAATAATGGGGAGAAGAGTAATCACCACGAAAATGGATTTAGTTTTTATGAGAGATATAAGCCCAAGCCATGCTACATTCCTTAGCTAATAACTCCTTGACACTCCTTGACAACCCCAACTTTCTGAACATATAGATTTTTCTCTGTTGCTAATAACTTAATCAATTCTAATTTGTTAGTTTTTCAGCTCCTGAAACTGCTACTTTCCTTCTAATATTTCTGCATACTTACACTTATATGAGTCCATTATTGGCCATTAGTGTCATCTCTTTCTAATGATTGCAGCTGCTAACAAGTACATCTAGCAATGCACAGAATCTAACTTTATTAGTAGCTGAGTTCATCGCTTAATTTCACAGTAACTAAAATGTGCAAAAATGACTATTTGGATTTAGGATCAGGGAATTTTATTCGTATAAAGAGGTGATATTCATGTGCATGCGCTTCTTTGCATGCATGTGTGACGTGCCTGCTGCAATATACAAGCTTTTTAGTGCATGAAGTTCCATCCAGAATTGGCTTCATATGATGAGTCCGGTCTTCTACATCAGCAGTCATTAGAATTAGACCATACTAAGGATTTCACCCTTTTTATTCCCTTTTTTCTGCAACTTGTAGTGCTGAGTAAAGCATACAAAGGAGTTTTTTAGCAAACATATCTGTATTGAAGTATGGTTACCTATCTATTTGGGTTCTCGATGGTTGCAATCTGGAGCTATGTTGTCTTTAGTGGTAGAAGATGAGTAACTGGTTGAGATACCTTATATTATCCTGCAATACCATTTCTGAACTTGCAAGGTTCTTTTATACTGGGCATGAAGATCCACCCCTTTTAACTGAATTTTCTGTTGTAGGTCCCAAAGAGTGGGCTAAAGACGCCATTTAGGGATGGCCTGCTAAAGCATGTCGCACAAGAAGTAGTCAAATTTGCTAAGGTGACTTGATAATAATAACATTTTGTCTTATCCCAGTTTGCTTGATTGTACATAAGTATAGCTTTTACTCGGTTATTGGGACATGAGTAGGTGGAGTGATCTTCCATCATGTCTTCCTTTCCACTGTTTATCTTTGTGTTTCTTTCTCATAGGATGGCTTGGAAAGAAGAGGTTACAAGGAAACTGGATTTTTAAATGAGGTGACTGAAGTTGTTAATACAGGTGAGCAGCGAAGGTCAAAAAAATCTTCTAGGGTCAAATATCCCTTGGTCTTATCTTTTTATAATTTACTGAGTTAGACGTGCTAGATATCTAACAGCTCATTGCGAACAAGATGGATGGTGCCTTGCAAATAAACTTACTTTTCATGCATTAATTCTTGGTTTCCTTTTAAATTTACTTCTCACCTTATCAAATATTGACAAAATTACTATTATATTATGAAATCTTCTTTGAAACATCCTACTCCTTACCCGTTGTTTGTACCTAAAATGAGTTCCTTTAAGACCAAAATGGATTGATGTTTGTTCTGAAAATGCGTAATGCAGGTATAACTCCAGCTGAAAAACTCCTTGCTCTGTACCATGAGAAGTGGGGACAAAGTGTCGATCCTGTATTTGATGAGTTGCTCTACTAGAGTTTGTCGGAAAATATTTATCATGCTTCTCACCGCGCCTCTTTCAAGGTGACATGGATATGTTATTGATGTCATAGTAGTTTTTCATTCTGGAGCAACCTCGCATATTGGCCAGTCTTTTTCAAGATCAGACCAGGACAGTTTGACATGCCTCCCCTCAGGTACTTCTGAGCCTTGCGTGCTAAATAATCAGTTGGAAGTTGAAACTTTTCACTGAAGTACCTCAGAACTCTGAAGCGTACTTTTCCGATATGAAACCGAACAGAAAAAGTTAGGATTAGTTCTGATGAAGATATCTTACTTCTAAGGCCGTCTTCTCTGTATCTCATTTCTCATCTGTTGTGATTTCTCATGAACAATTTACTCGCACTACTGCTATGCAAGACTTTCCTTTTTCTTTTTTTTTAGGAGTAATTTCTAATTTCTTATGATTATTGTGTTTAGAGTGTATGGAAACAATGTATGAGTTTGTAGTTGTTGATCCAGCTGCTTCTAGAGTCCACATCGGTTTGATAATGCGCCATTAAGTACACAATAAGGGCAAAAGTGAGCAGCATGATTGGATGCAAAGTTCAGGCCTGTTTAAGATGATTTCCAACAAATCATAATGATTTCTCCTCAGCTAATGTAAATCAATACTAACAGTGTACAGAAAACATGACATCATTTTGATTGACTATCCAATGAAATTGACATGTAATGCCTTCAGGAATCATAGGAAAATTGTACTCTAGTTTTAAAACAAGATCGTATAAAGATAATTGGCTCAAATAATTTTCAACCACTCGTTTAACAATGCCAAATACAAACAATATACTGAAGCAAATAAAATCATCTAAAAACCAACAAACAAGAAATGAGTGTGACAAAATACAAATAAGAAAATATAGCATGTCTCTTTATCAACATGGTGATCCATCCCTTTTCACTGCCACACAATCATATTGCCTTGCTTCTGCAAAGCCAAAGCATTCGATGCATCAACCCAACGAAACAGCCCATCCAATCATGTACTAAACACAATCCCGTTGGATGCCAATGATAACATTACGCTCTAATAAGTTGCTCTGACTTTGATGATGCTCTCCTTAAACCATGTCCCTCCTCATTTATACATGCCTCTCAGCGCCTGAAAATCCCTCAACACGTTTTCCTGCCTCTCAGGATGTTCCGTTTCTCTTCTCTTCGAGTATGGAGCCTTCTTTGAGTGCAATCTGTGCCTCGTTCTCCCTCCCTAGAGCAAAAAGAGCAGCAGCCTGCAAATACGAAGCTATATGCCAAACAGGAGATATAACTTGTGCTTGCACTGCATCATTGAGGGCCTCCTGTGGCACGTCGCTCATGAGATGTGACAAACTTCGGCGAGCATAAACAGTTGGGGAGACCATTGTTCCAACCTCAATAAACTGCATAAATGACACAGGAATAGGAGATATGACGCTTCATACACCAATTGGGGGATGCTAAAATGCCACACACATACATAAAAGATTTCCAAAGGGAAATGCAAATTCTTACCTGCGTGAAACAATCAATGGCAACCCTAAAATCTTTATGCCGGAAAGCCACATCACCCTTTTTCTTTGAGTTCAATGTATCCTGCATTTGATTTGTCCACATCTGGAAAGAAAGCTGCACACATGGAAAACAGTTAGTTACATTTAGGAGAGTCCAGAATGCTGGTTGCCAGTTGAGAAGGGAAATTTAAAATGAACAGAAATTCAGAAATATAATGTTATATGCCAATCAGGAAACTTCGATTCTCATGATCTGCTACACAAAATATGCAACCATAAAATGTACTAGTAGTATGGAATTTCATAATTACAAGAAACTCTTTAACATTTGTTTATGGTTTCAAATTCCATCTTCTCAACTATCTAGTAGTAACATATACGTTTGATTAAATAGTTGAGAGTACACAAAACAGAGTGCAGGAGTGTGTGTAGAGAAAGTATTCAGGCTTTCCTTGGGATTTTCACCAGAGTGCATCAATTATACAAGGTACAAGATGAAAAAGTGAAGAAACTTGTAAATTCCTGTTAATTATCAAGAAGCAAACCTCAGTTGCTGCTCCCTCATCATCTTTGTAACTAAGTTTTTCCAATATCTCATGAATGGCAGTTAAATCCATTCTTAAGCATGCTTCGCCAAGGGGTGTCAAGGACACTACCTCTCCACCTTGAGGAATACCCATTAAAACATGAGAAGGAACCTGCAGAAGAAGTGAACATTAGAACCTATAACTTCCATGCATATAAGCAAATAAAATATACACATGAGTCAAGTCCTGCAATAATAGGAATTTAAGACTCGTGCATTTCTATCCCACAAAGATGAGACCATATCAACATGCTTGCATGAGTTGCTTTCTAAGAAGCGCATAGCAATTATTCAGCACATGATCAACGTCTCTAATATCGCCCATCCCAGTTTTTTTGAGGACTCTAAATGTTCAAGAAAGTGTTGTACAACTATGTCCTGTGCACGTCTTATTTCAATTACAATGAATGAAAAGATTTTATGATATCTTCTAGAAATTAACCAACCTCAGTTTCCTTCTGAAGAGGAATCAATGCAGCAACTACTGATTTTGGATTTGGTCTCTCACGGGGTTCATATTGTAAGCATCTTGAAGCCAGGCGGACTAACTCTGTTCCGTCATCATTAGAAAATTGACCTTCCAAACAAGAATCCGTTAACATCTGAAGATTCCGATCCTTAATCAAATCAAGGGCCTGCACCAGTTATATAAAATAATAATGTCAACATGACTGAATAACTTAATCACAATCTACTGAGAACTAAGAAATACAGTAATAATTAATGATGAATTATATTACAATCAAATTAATGGACAGCTTGGTGTACAGCCCATCAAATGACTTACGTTCCATTTACATAAATGGCAGACAGGGTTTCCTAGGGTGAAACTGACATTGTGAATGTTTATGTTTCAACTGGCAATGTTTCCCTCACAATCCAAAATTCCAATTCTGGATTCTGGAATAACCTTTCTGGGACTATTAATGTACTAGTACATATGTGGTTCTAAAAGTATAAATTTTACAAACCCTGATAGGATAATTTTAAGTTTTAACTCTAACCATTCAGCAGGTGATTGTGTGCAATTTGAGGACTATACTGCAAATACAAGATGACATGGTCCTGACTCTTGAGCTCAAATGTGACAACCAGAACTTTCTTTTCCAAAAACTAGATTACTAGAAAATGTCTCATAAAGTGATTTCAAAAAATAGTACTCCCTCCGTCCCGGAGTATTAGACTCACTTCTTTTGGGCACATGATTTAAGGAATTGATATTTAAATAGTTAAAGTGGAGAGAGTAAAGTATGAGAGAGGGAAAAAGTAGGGGAGAGAAGAGAGAAAAAAGTAGGTGGAGAATAAAATAAGATAGATGCTTTTTGCTAAAAAAGGAAACGAGTCTAATATGTTGGGACATCCCAAAAAGGAAAGTTGGTCTAATACCTTGGGACGGAGGGAGTACTAGAATATGTCATTATGCCATTTCAAAACGGTCAGCACAAAAACACTTACATGACTTGGTGGGATGTGTTTTCCACTTAGAAGGTCAAGCAAAAGTGTTCCAAAGCTGTAAATTACACTTTCTGGGGTAACTCTTCCTAACAAAAACAGAAGGTCAGTGTTTGTCAGTAACAAATCCTAAAATGCAAGAGTGCCAATTCAGATAACATAGACAAGAGCAAAAGTGTTCCAAATTTGTAAATTACACTTCCAGCGCATAAATCTTTTGGAAACAAAATAACAGTATCAGTATGGTGGTGAATGCTAGACTGAGTAGAAAAGGTTTCAAGATGTATTATAATATAATCCAAGATTTTAGAGCAATATGCATGATAAACAATAATTTATAAATATCCCCATTATTTTAATAGAAAGGCTACAGTCTATTCCAACTAAGATTTCAAAACAGTTTCTATTTCAGATAAGATTTCAAATGTCGTCCGAAAAAAGCCATAGGGGCATAATCTAACAAAAACCGATGTTGTGGATCTCTATTAACATTATTTTTCTCTCAAGCATATCACATGTTCAGGACATGGAACTATGATGGACTTATTAGGCATTAGCTAATCCCCAGGTCTGCAATATTGTGGTGTTGCATGCTTATATTGCATTGTACACTCATTTACATCTATGATTGGTATTTCGTAACACAATAAACATCATGCTATCCAAAATGTCAGGGATGAAGAATACTACTATGATGGGTGATGACTTATTCTTTCAAGAATTCCATCTACTAACTCTGTAAGACCCAGCATGTCGACCAGTATTGACCTACGGCCATATAGTACTAAGTAATAACCCAAATGCAGACTTCCTGAACAAAAATTTTACTTATTCATGTTACATAGCTTCAAAAGTTCAAATAATCTATGATACAATCATAACAGGCAGTAAACAATTCTACATCTCTCATACAGAAAAAGCAAAGCAGCCTATCTTCAAAAAAGTTTTGGTGTTTCAATAATTCAAGCTTTAAGTGAACCTCACAATTGCTCAGTATGACATAGTTTTGCATATAAGCCATAATTTTTTGCTTTTAAGAATGATCATTTAGTTGCATTGTAGCACTAGATAAACTGAGCTTCAAGTACAAAACAATGCAACATTGTTGAGCTAACTAATTGACCTTTATTTCCGAATTGCGATCACAATCCACAGTTTAGACATGAGCACATTACTGTGGGCAAGCTAAATGGTATCTTCTAGAAATTCCTAAATTATTGCTACAAACCGTTATAGGTAACAGTAGTTCATTCTAGATGAGATATTATACCAGTCCTTAGGTACTCTGGTGGAGTAAATGCCAAGTTTGTACTGTAGCTTTTCCCATCTCTACTATTCTTCATCAATCCAAAACATGACAATCTGGGATTCCCATCCTATAAGATACAAAACAACCCAATAGGAAGAAACACTATCAAAATGCAGACAACTGAGAAGTAAAAGAAAAGAACAAATGCTAACTTGGAGCTTACGTAATCAAAGACAATTCTGTAGGCATTAAGATCATGATAAAGTCCCCGACCCTTGCTTGTGCAATATTCTAAAGCCTGTGCAATGTATAAAGCGACTCTTAATCGCATTGCCCACTTCATAGGTTGTGTTTCCCCTGAGTTCACATAAAATTATTGAATAATGATAGAACAAAGGACTGAATATATATCTAAATTGGGATCACATCGTTCACAACTTAAAGCACATTTGATCCGATAAACTCAATTATACATCCAAACTAGCCAACCAGACTGTCTTTAGCATTACATATATCGAAAAGTAATTACTCCACTTAAGCCAATATCATTTGTAAGGCAGATGGTTTAGACACTAGCATGGCATTAATAGGTCAAGATTTCTTATTTGACTTGTAAGAGGCGTGCTAGCAACATTCCACAATGGAGACAACAGCCTTCAACTGCCAGTGGCAAGAGGCTGAACTATAGTAGCCCTAGTGAGATTGGTCACACCCAGCAGAATATGCCAGGTAAACCCTTACACGCTTATCTAGTTATCTTATCTAAAGACCGGGCCCCAATAACTGCACTAAGCTGGGCATAACAGAAGCATTTCAAGTCTTTAGCATCAATCAAAATGTACTTACAGTGAAACAGATGTTTTGCAAGAGTTTCATTGGGCATAAATTCAGCAACCAGTAACCTCTCATCACCTTCACAGCAGCAGCCAAGCAAATTAGCCAATCTGTAGTTCCGCAGTTGGCCAACTGCTTTTGCTTCTTCCTGAAGTGTATAAAGTAATGTTAAATTGCAGAAACTGTAGCAGTCCATATCTAATGCCATGAATCTCTAGGAAATCAAAGAATATATCCTAACAAAATATAGGCGCCGCGCGGTATAACATACTATCACTGAAACAAGTCAAGTACACAAAAGAGCATCATGAAAAAGGATCTCCATTAAGATGGAGTCCATTCTCACCATGAACTGACGCGCGTCAGGCCAAGCAGACCTATTAAAACGTTTGACGGCTATCCGCCTCTGATTATCCAATTTCCCCTTATAAACCACATTTGGAGCTTTCTCCCCATGTTCAGAAACTATGTTCTCTACTGCAAACCCAGATGTAGCTGCCCTAAGTTGTTCAACAGAAAATTCACGAAATGTAGGTAAATCACCAATTTCACTTTTCTCCTCGTTCTCTGCATCATCATCACAAACATTAAGTTGGTGTTTGAGAATCAATAAAAAGTACTAATAGAGAGTTATTTGGACTAACCAGCACTATTGGCTTCATGAATAGGTCCATTATGCTCTGAACTAAAACAACACAAGGTCAGCTTTGAACAGTGACAACCCATCCCAATACAACAAATAAAACTAAATACGAACAGATAGGGAATTTCAATCTTCCACTATGCAAAAACTACAACTCTGTTCCTCGAAGACTAGGACTCCACACGTCCACTATGCATTTACGTAACACTTGATACAAGTGCCCAAGCGCCAATGCTGATTTAGTGTCCTCAGTTAACAAACCTGCAAACATGAAGAATTACGAATAAAAAAAAACGCACCTTCTTAATATAATTAACTACATATTTCGATTCCACAATAAGTCAGAATTGTCAGAAGTCAATTGCATTATTGCATGCATTTGAACAGATGCAGCATATTGGCATGCCAGGAGTTGCCTGTAAAAGAACAACTGTAAAGAAGTCATCCAAACGTCGAATGTTTAGAAAGTAAACTTGAGTCTTACTGAAGTCTTGCAAGTAAAAAAACAAACATTCAGCTAGTCCTATTCCAAATAAGATGAATCTCATTACTATTCACAAACACTACAAATGCAAGTTAATTGGACAAGTTGAATCTCAAGGAAGTTACTTTTAGCAAATCTTGGTCAACTCGAGGCACCAAATTCAACATTTCCTGAATCCAAAAATCCCTACTTTAGCGCAAAGCAGCTCCTCTTTAAGCTGTTTCAGCTCAGTAATTCACCTAAGAAAAGTAAATACACTATGCCATCAAAGTCAATGTCACAAACCCTTATCCCAAGACAAAACCAACGTAGACCCATTATCAGGAAATCGAAGATTAAACAAAGATAGAACACATCATCCACAAAAATCTGAATAAAAACCCCATAAATGAAGCAGGAAAAAGGAAGAACCTAAAAAAGAGGTTTCTTGATTTAGTCCAAGCAGCAGAAGCGAAAGTAGTTGATGCTAAATTTGTGTATGCATTTGTTTTTGCATATGCATGTGTAGGTGAGGTGAGGCTCAAAAAGGGAGATCGGAGAGAGAAAATGATTCGGGGAAGAAGTAGAGACAGGTGAACATAAATGATAGATATACAATAGATACAGATGTGTGCGTGTGGTGTGTGTAGATCTATTTAGGGCGTCAAGAGGTGTGATTTTTTATTACTACAACAATTTCCACCGACATAATATTCATTGTTGCCTTTCTGTGTTCCTTTTTCTAATATAGATATCACAAAATATTTATATTAATATCATATAACATAATATGAATATAATAGAATTGTGATTTTGAAATATGATTTTCAAGGCTACAGTGGATAACAAAATGTGTTAGAATTCGTAATTCATTTAAAATATGATATTCAAGATTACTAATGGATATAAAAAATGTTTTAGAATTTGTAGTAATTAATTAACTATGCTCGATCATAGTTATGTAAGTTACGTTTAACAAATCATGCATTGGATGTAATTCTTAGTTATGCTGCAAAGTTACCTAAAATGTTTTTTTACCAGTAATAATCTGACAACTTTTAAATATAATAATTAAATTAACATAATGATTGTATTTTTCATAAATGTCAGTATATTAGTAGCACTTAAACTAAAACCAAATACGTAATGAGAATTCGGCCCACTATTATAAAGGACCACATTAATTTTACAGATCCACTATGAATTTCAATTGGGCCCAAATATTTTAAGAACCAAATATCACCCAAAAAAAGTCCAGCAGGTAATTAGGAACAGCCCAATTATTTTAATCTTACGTAATATGAACTCTATATGGCAATGATATTTCAATTATTATCTCAATATTAATTTATGCATGCATCGATTAAATTATTGTGCATTTTTTTTATAATGAGGTCAATTTGTATCATTTGATTCACATTCTTCTTCTATTTTCATAGTATTTGATAAAGTAATAGTTTCACTTTATTGCTAAGATTTTGGATCTGAACTTACAATATAATTTTCTAATTCAACTTATAATGATGTATTCATGTTTGAATGGGTCTTGTTAATCGACAAAGTCTCGACCCTTTACCATGGTTGTCTGACTTTCGAAAAGCAAAGTGATTATGACGTTAAATTAATCAAGAAAGTGTTGACTCACTCCAATTTCTTCACCAATACGCGTAATTTAGGGAACACTTACACTCGAGAAAATTATTAAAAAAATTTATTAATTACCAATATTATTTTCTTTTATTTTTAATTGTAAAATGTTTGTGAAATAATAGTACTAGTGTTAAAAGTTGGTGAATTTATTAAGGTGGTAATATCGGTCAAATTGGATGTTATGTGGGTCCCGAGCCGGTCAAAACGAGTTTTAAATGGGTTAGGATGATTTTGGTTTTAATGACATTTATTAAGTACTCCCTATCTAAAACAATGCACATATTAAACAAAAAGTCTTATTACTATTATAGGAGAATATTCTTTTAGGTTATTCGCAATGCGGCCGATAAATTGAGCCTATGATCGGCTCCCCCATCGGCCCCTCATTATGGGAGAGGAGCCGATCATCCACCTTCCCACCATCACCCCAAAGAGCCGTTGTATCGGCTTTGGCCAATCCCATAAGGCCTTTGATCGTCCATCCATTATGGAGAGGGTCGATGATCGGCCCTATCATCGTTTTTTTTTTTAACCTACATTTTTTCGCATTTTATTTGAGTGAACAATTAAAATTGAAATATAGTACAAATATTGATGATGTGGAAATGAAATGAAAAATGAGATAGACTCTTCCATTATAGAGAGATAGATTCTAAAAATAAGTGAAATAAGATGCTAACGAGGAAATAATAAAAAATAAGGTCATAGTGAATGCTCTTAGACGTAAAGTTTGACATGCAGTAGTCCAAACTTCTTAATGAAAGTAGTAGTAATATTTAAAGCATTTGATATATAAAGGTGATGAATTTACTCTAGGATCTAAGAAGTAAAAAATTATTTATGTTTTTAATCTAATCCAGATTTAATCCACCATAAATTAGTCAAACCGAGTTGAGTCAAATACTATATTTTTTACACGAAAAAACACTAGTTGTTAATTTAAAATTAAAACGTAGCAAAGTGAGAAATTAAATTATAAACTAAATCATGCATGCAGTGACATTACTACTCGCTTACTTAGTACTCTACTCCCTTATTCAAACAATAAGCAATTCGTATTGTCATCCCAATTTAAGTATCACATTTAAAATTTTTTGGCAAAAATTAAACATTTAAATCTCATTTATTTTATCCTTAGTTAATTCAATTTATACCTATCCATCTTATTATATCTCATGTAACTACTTAATTCAATACCCACTTAATGCACTAAATATCAATTTAAATCTGGTCAAAGACCAATGAGGAAGTAAAAAGAAATTATTGAATATACACTTGAGAGAGCACAGCACAGTTGCAACTTGTGTTTCATCTGATTAGGACATCTAGGTATGTAGGTGCACCCAACTGTACTCCATTGGAGTGTGAAGCCCCCTTCAATCCCTTTGAATTTCATTTCCTTTTAATTCAATTCTACACAACAAAAAAAGGGTGAGAGTCATAGTCCCTTTTAATTCAAAAGCTCAAATTTTTCTATTCATGTTCACTTTTGTCTTTACCCTCCTCCCTCCTCTTTCCCAAAACTTCTCTGCCCCTCTATCTTCTTCTCTTTCTCTTTCCCTTTCTTGCACATTCTAAATCTAGGGTTTCATTTATTGTTGTCTCCTCTTCTTTTATCAGTGGGGAATTCTGAGCTAAGTCATTTGAGTAGCTGGTGGACAGGGGATCTTCTCCACATTTTTCAGAATGAGCTTAGATGTGTGTTCTTGGCAGTCCATTTGTGTCAATTTTCAGTCTTTTGAGTTCCCTTTTCTTTCCATTACTGCAATTTTGTAGGTTGAGCCCAGTGTAGTTTCTGTTGGTTTGGTCCGTGACGACATTTTTTAGGTTTTATGTTACAATTATGTGTTGTAGTGCATGTTCCTCATTTGCAGTTAGGGTTTTGTGTTATTTCGTCGGTTTCAGATTTGTGGAGTTATTATATTAGGAGTGGTAGTGCTTTGACTGCGGATTTTGAATAATTTAGTTTGAATTTTGCTCATGGATGGGAGAGAAGGGATGGCATTGCAAGGGTCTGCACCATACTACCTTCATAGAGGGGGAATTGGTGGATCTGGTGGTTCAGGGCCTGGCCATACTGTTCATAGCGGTGGCGCCTCCCCTGTCCCGCAGCCTGGTGTAATGCACTCCTCCCCTGCTGTCAAGAATCTTGCAAACTCAAGCATTCAGATGCAGCCCAATGCAGGGAGTGCTGATGCTTCTGCGAGCAGTTCATCATTCCATGTTGAGAACCCATCTCAGAATTTCCCTCGCGGCAGAAGCATCATGGTTGCTTTGCCAGGTGGCGAGCCCGTGCAGAAGAAGAAGAGAGGTAGGCCGAGGAAGTATGCCCCGGATGGAGCTAACACAGGCTTAGGATTATCCCCTATGTCTGCACCTAAGCCTTCTTCCTCTTTGGTGGTCAGCCCTGCGGAAAAGGCGAGACGAGGCCGGCCTCCTGGCAGTGGATGGAAGCAGAAGCTTGCTCCCCTTGGTAATTTCTTGTTCTAGTTGATTACTTGTTCTATGGACTGTAGTTCTTTTCACATTTCCTTTTTTTATTGCAATCTATACAGAGATTAATGGTGTCATATGATTAGAAAGAGATGAAAAAACAGATACTATAGATTCAAGATTTAGGTTGTATTCCATGATTTTTGTGCAGTGTTACTTTCACTACCCAATTTAGATTCTTATCTGTGATCTACTAAAAGTGGCCCTAATAGGTGTACTGATCTCATGATCATGGTGCCTCATTCTTCACTATTTTTGCATTTCCATATATTGTTGATGATGCATTGATTACTACCCCTACTCCACGAGAAAACGTTGCTCCACTTTTGCCGGGATATCAATGTGAATTGTCGATTGTACCCCCCAGTCATCTAGATGGTATCTTGTTGAGCCTAAGGTTTTTCTTTGATTAGGTGAATGGATGAACAACTCAGCTGGATTAGCCTTTACACCTCATGTCCTGCATGTCGGCGTCGGTGAGGTATATTTCATCTCGAGTTACTGTAATCATTTCTGTTCTGGCCATTAACGAACTATGCTTTCGAGTTTCTGTACATCTTATGTTGTTTACCATATTAAGCATGTTGCAAGAGAATTACTATTGATTGCTCTCCCTAGCAGGATGTTGCAGAGAAAATTCTGGCATTTGCACAACAGCGGCCAAGAGCTCTATGCATTATGTCTGCAAACGGATCAGTTTCTGCAGTTACACTCCGCCAACCTACAACTTCTAATAGCACTGTTACTTATGAGGTTTTGAAGCACCTTTGATCTGTTCATTATTTACATTGAGTAATCTTGGCTAAAGAGATATCCACATCTAAATTCCTTGCCTTATGGTGTTATTGTTCTAGATGATGAATTACAGATATCACTCTAAATTCTTTTACATAGTAATGCTCTTAAAGTATCATATTTGATGATTAGCAGTTCAGAATTTACTACATCAGCGGTTCTTTAATAGCTGAATGATGTTACACCAAATTGTGTCCAATGGGAACTGATAGTTTTTCCTTCTGTTCAAACTTCAGCCTATGAAAGATATCATCGTTTTGCATGATTTATTTTTTTGCTGATTAACTATTCATGTTTTGTTAAATGTTGTATACGATTCTCAAGAGCCAATTGTATAAGCAACTTATTCAATAAACGTGCTCTGAGGATCATGCTTTTAAAAAAGTTAGCTTTTTTAAGCCATTATGACAATTGACTCACTCTATCTGGTGGCCTGATAGATATTGACCTGAATACTTTCCGAAATATCTTTGTCTTTCCTCGATCATCTTCATGAGCTTTTCTCAAGATTCCTGTTTTTCCCGCTCACACAAGATCTTTGCTTTAGGCAGCTTTGTCTGCAAGAAGCTAATTTGGCTTTTCATTTATGTCAGGGCCGTTTCGAGATACTTTGCTTATCAGGGTCCTACTTGGTTGCTGAAAACGGAGGTCCTCGCAATCGTACTGGTGGAATAAGCATATCAGTCTGCAGTCCTGACGGGCACATCATTGGGGGCGCGATAGGTGGTAGACTTGTGGCAGCGAACCCAGTACAGGTATAGTCCATGCAGTTCTTCCACTAGAAAATTCGCAACTCCTTTCTGCAATAAGCCCTGAGTTAACTTGTCGGGAATCGTCTGTGCAGGTTGTTGCATGCAGTTTTGTTTATGGTGGTACTAAGCTAAAGGGCAAGGTTGAGCCAGCTGCTGAAGATGAAAAACATCTGCCTGAGAAACCTGCAGAAAAGTCGTTGACCCCAATAACTGCAGCTGCTACTCAAAGCTATACACCTAACACTGGAACAACAAGTATTTGGCCGCCAGTTGCTCGGGCGGAAGTAAAAAATCCCCAGACGGATATTGACCTGATGCGTGGATGAGAGGGACAGCAATAAGCACATGTAAGTTTTTTTGTATATATGTGTTGTTGTAAATGAAGCGCGCCAGGCAGCTAGTTTCGTGCTAACAAGTTCATCCTTTGTAGTATTATCTTTAGGATTTAGTAGAATTATGGATGGAGAATTTGGAAGTGAGAAAAAGAGAAAGGGTGGATTGACATCTTTATAGGTTGTGTTGTTTTTCCTAGTAAAATTGGTGGGGTTTGTTTCTTGTTGTGGCCATTGTTGTAGCTATAAACCTAACTTGAATTGTAAAACCTTTTGACAGCCTTGGAATTCCAGCTTTGGCATTGCATCTCTAACACTCTCACTGTGTGTTTTGTTGAGTTTGCTGTAAATAATCTGCCTTTGGATTAAATTTGTGCTCTAATTGTTTTTAGGATATTTTGTGGTTTAGAAGAAAATCCAATATATTGGAATGATAATTACTCACTTGGAGTTTCATTTTTTTAGATAATCTGAGGGCAAAACCCTCAAATTTATTTTATGCAGTAGTACTACTATATCTTAAAAGAAACTCAAATTCGTGAAATTTTATATTCAACAAGTCTCGAACTTTGGTACAAAATCCATGTTTTCTTTGTTAGAAACATTTTTCTGAATGAATTATAGTTTAATTAATGTTATTTTTTGGGATAATCATGTTGTGCCCAACCTTGACATTTTCAGTTAAAAATCTGTAATTATGGTAAAAGTCCTATTTATATCTACTTGTTAGCAACATTTTCTTTGAAACACAGTAAGTCGAGATATGAAATATTATGATTAATCCCAAAATTACACCTCAATCAAACTATACTCCACAATATTATGTAACAATTCAACAAGTTAACTTATCATTCTGTCTTCAAATTATGTTAAGCACGAGCACGACATAAATCAAATTTTTCCAAAATTGCGATTTTTGTTATTTACTTATTCAAATGGAGTATATGAATTATCCTATTCGAAATGATCAATTTTCATAAGATCTACTCGACACTTATTCATGCAGTCCAAGAAATCCTTCTTTGATAAAAGCAGAGCATCATACAATTCTGACCTTATTCATATAACATGATACATGTAGTAAGTTAAACATCTTACAAACTTATTAATACAAATGATATACATATTGAAAATGTTGAAGCTTTTTTCAGACAAAATCACATATGAAAACTCATAGGATACAAAAGAATGATTTCAGTCCACTGAAAGAACTTGTATATCGAGGCAGCATTGCAACAGTTCACTTCCACCTTCATCGATACAAAAGAATGATTTCAGTCCCACTGAAAGAACTAGTCGAGTGGTACAAACGAATATCATGTTATCAACAGTCTCCGAGCAGGGATGCATATAATCTGCACAGTCCTTGCAAATCGTACTCTTGAACATGTATGGATACGTTCATTGATGAACTTTACCTTGTCGAACATGGGATACTCAGCCTTGAAACGAGTGCAGACAAATTCCTGAATTTCTTCATTAGTACCAGGCTCTTGTGAGCCAAACTGATTGCATGGAAATGCCAGTATCTCCGATCCTGAGCATCAAGCAGATAACACGTAAAACACCCCATCATACTCAGAAAATCAACAAAACCGTTTCTCACTTCATAACCAGACATGAATCTTAGATCACTAAGCAAAGCATACCATTGTGATGCACCTTGCCCTTGTATGTATATAGATTGATATCATCGCCTTTAGCATCCTAAAACCATCAAGTTTATACAATAATACATCACCAAAATAACTTTTTCCCCAAAATAAAATTTGAAAATATAGCACTTAAATGAAAAAGTGACCTAAGAATTCCACCAATTCCCCAAACCAATCTACTATAAACAAAACAGTTAATCAACTTCAACTAAACAATTAAAGAAGCAACTGCAACAACAACAAAAACAAAAAAGTCCAGAGCAATTATAAATCGCGCAGAGGAGCAACACCAATAATAGTACTATGAGAAGAAGTGAAATCATGAATCGACTGAAGTTGGTTCGATTGGGTAGCCATTTGGTTCCGCTGTTAAAACTAAAATTTACAGTTTCGTAAACGAAGATTGAAGATAATTACAATGGTGAAGTGAATATGGGTAAAAAATAGACAAAAATGATTTATATAAACAGAATTTTTACAAATCATTCAATCTGGTAGCTCTTTCGAGAAGACTATTTACGGATATCGAAAAGGCATCTTGAAATTTGACAAATTTGGAATCGAAATCGCCATAAACCAATCCAGGCAAGAGCTCATACACGATATATCTCCTCATATTCTCTCTCTCCTTGGCCGGAATCTTCATCAGCCTCTCCACCACATTCACACTCTTATTCCTGACCTCTTCCTTGTCGATGAACACCGAATACTTCCCCCAATCTTCCGGTAGATGCCACGGATACTGATAGTATGCCGTCATCGGATCAAACAGAACAGGAATGCAACCGGAGATGAGCGAATCAAACACCGATTTCCTCGTGGGACTGTCTCCAGTGGGCTGCAAGCAGAACTCAGCCGCCGTGAACAGCCCGATGACCGCGTTAGGGCGGTCGCAACGCCCCGACGTACAGTTCAGGAACCTGCATTGTGCGTCTCCAGCGGACACGCACTGCTCGATCAGCATCGAGCGGATACTCGCCGCGGCGGCGAATCCGACGACTGCATGTCTGGTGGATCTGATCGCCTTGAGCTGCCACGAGACGATGTCGTCGTCGGTGCGGGGGTGGAAGTAGGTCGGGTGGGGGATCCCGACGTCGTTGGCGTGCCACGGATGCCGCTCGATCAGGAGCTTCATCGGATTCTGCATCTCGTCCAAGTCGAGCAGCTTCGTCCCCCATGTATATTTCTTTGGTCTTCGGAAATCCCACGTGATTTTCCCCAGCACGAACACATGATCCTTCCCCATGTTCCTGTACCACGACGGCTGCGATTCGAGCCACCGGACTAAATCCAGCGCCAGCGAGTCCTTTACGGCGTTGGTAACATTCTTGAAATGCCATCTCAAAACGTCGAGGCCGCCATAGTAGGGCACATAGAAGAGCTTCGCGTTGGTCGGATCATACACTCTGCAGGGATGGTTAAGCACACGCGCGTGGAAGATGAGCTCCAGCGCATACTGGTGCGTGTTGTACCACGCGCTGCCGAGGCTCTCGACCCCCTTTCCTATCCCACCGTTGGTCAGGTAGCCGCAGAAGTCGACCCCCGGCGTGAGCATGCTGTTGCACTGACCTATCAAGTCCTTGTTGAACTTGGATGGAAGGTCGTATACGTAAATCCCCCTTCCTTGGCATGTTGTCGGATTCGAACTCCTACTCCATGACCGGTGCAGCTTCAGCTGCTCCTCGACTTCTGTGTAGGCAAGAACCTTATTCGTAATATTCTTGCTGTTCAATTCTCCCGGTCTGGCACTGTTATCAGTAGAGACTGGAATGCTGATATCCTTATCAGTGGAGGCTGGAATGTTGATATCCGATCCGGCACTGTTACCTGTAGGGACTGGAATGTTGATATCCGGCCGAGGAGAGGAGTCGTTTTTTAGGAGAGGAAAGTTGGGCTGAGCGCCGGCGGAGAGGCAATAGAGATTGTTGAGCTTCCGAGATGATACGCAGAGGTGGACAATGTCGCCGGAGAGGATGGTGGTGGAAGAAGACCAAATGTAGATGAAAGCTAGCATGAAAATGGCTGTTGGCACCTTCACCATAAGCTTTTCAAAGAAACCTAGCTCATTAGCTTCTGATTTTCTCTGCTTCTTCTTCCTACACACAGAAACACCCATTTTTGATACTCCTAGTTGGTGGAATCACTCATACTCTTTTTTTCTTCTGTGCTTTAATAGTGGGATTCACTAGAAATGTGGATGGATAGATGGAAGCACGTCGTAGACTATTAACACGAACAATTGACTAGATATTAATAATATTACAACTACTTGGATTTCAACTTATGTTTACATTGTATTTGTACTTTGCTGGGGGAACTAAATGCACCTAACCATTTATTATAATAAGATGCTCCGCGTGGCATTTAATTACTTAATTGTGCACAAATAATCAATTCGCATGAGAATGTAGCTAAATATATAGTACTACTCCTAATAAGATCCATTTCGGGGGAACTAAATGCACCTAACCATTTAATATAAAAAGATGCTCTGCGTGGCACTTAATTACATAATTGTGCACAAATGAATGTAGCTAAATATATACTGCTCCTAATAAGATTCATTTTAAGATTTCATATTAGCTTCAACTAATTAAAAGATTAGGCACAATCTTGCATAAATATCGAAGTAGCTGAATAACAAAAGTAAATCCTATTCGGGCTGGCATATGCATACTCATCTAACTACATTGTTTATTGTATTGGTCGTTTGAGCCAAGTTTAGGGTTTTTTTATGGTCGCCGACAATTGACAATTATACGAATGATTAATTTAACCAAATACATTTCACAATTCAAGGTGCTAATGTAATAACCTCGCACCACGAAAATTAGTTTTACAAATATAGTAGGAGTAGTAAATGGAGTAGACAACAACACAATTCATGATTATGCAAAAGGAACTACAACATGCTATCCGTCCTCGCTGGAAGACGCCGGAAGAAGTTGACGGGCAGTGACGGGAGGCGGTACCGGAACCTCGGGTGCCTCATCATGTACATCCCCGCCAGAGCAGCGATAAGCTGGAACGGTGTGACATACAGCACCACGGCTGAGACGAGACAGAAGGTGACAAAGATGGCCGTGGCACGAGGGTCCCTCCAGCTCAGCAGCGAGTGGAGGCGTTCGCCCTGCGTTGCAATGTCCCCAACAACTGTTTGGATCCGTCCAGCCACGCTCCGCAGCCGGTCATACCTCATCCTCACCAAGTCCGGGTTGCGGCTCGTGGGAAACGTGTCAAACTCCTCGTCAAGCTCGTCCGGGTGCACTGCCTCTGCTTGCGAGAGCTTCGTGTTCATGTGGGGCGGATACCTCGGCCGGTATCTGAAGTTCCATATCCCTATCAGAAACATGTAGAGGAAAACAGTTGGTAGGATCAGCTCAGGGAAGGAAACAAGCATGAGATACAGCACATGGACAAGCACAGTTGTCACAGGGTTCTTCCACATGCATATATCTCCGGACCATCTCCCGACAGCGAATAGCCCATTGAAGACGGACATCAGGCGAAAGAAGTTCGCCTTGCTCCTCCGCATGCTCCACAAGTGTGAGTCCACATCGGACATATACTCCACTACTTCCCTTCTCAAGGGTGGCTCAGCCCGGCCTAGCCTCGTTGCCACTATGTTGACAGCCTGGTGCCTCAACATGTCCAGCTGGATCACGCTGAACGGCCGGATGTAATGCATTTTAGGGAGGAGAGGCCTTGAATAGATGTAGAGCATGTTCGCGAAAGACGTGCACGTGAAACGCAATGCCAGATGCAGTTCCCCCATCTTCTTGACACCGGCAGGGTGTAGGACCAGCAGTGGATAAGAATGTGTGTAAACTCTTCCTGTTTCGAGGGTGGAGACTCGTATCCGGACCTTCCCGATCTTTAGGTCCTTGTGGCCGTTTGAGCCCTTTTCACCTAGCTGGCTGTTGTCTAGAACACCAACCGTTAGGACTGTGGCTGGATCAAAGACCTCCCAAGTGTATTGCTCGTTGTACTTGGGAAACAGGTTGTCCACAATGGTACGAGTCCGGACCCACTTGTGGCCGTATTTGGCCACACAGTACGTGTCTGATGTGCCCTTCCCATCCCGTGTTTTCATCGGATGAAGTCCAACAGCGTTCAAGATGCCAAGCTCTAGAACACCTATTGGTGGTTTCCAGAGCTGTTTGGCCGTGGGGCGGAGGTCGCTGCTATAGTGAGTCGATTCATCTAGGACGTGGTAGCCTCCATCTAAGCATACGCGTAGGTGAAGCCTGCTTGAGAACTTGTCCTTCTTCAACTGATCAACATCCACAAGAACTGGCTTTTCTAAGTTGAACCAACGAGAGTGAATGATGCGATCATCAGCACGCTTCTCGACCATATTCAACGGGATGATAACCCTCCCGATGATCTCATCTTTTCCGGGAGCCACTCTATCCTCGACCGTGAGAACTAGATGGTCTTCGAAAGGCTCAGCAGCTACAAAAAACAGATCTTCATTCCACACAGGGTTGAAATTCCGAGCCTGAGTTGGTTTCGTTCTCATGACCTGGCTTCCTATGTGTGCCTTTACATAGACATCAGGGAACCGGTTCCTCTCCGTTGGCACTAAGTCCTGGGCTTCAACGACATTAACACGAACATACCACAAGCGTGGTGCGTGATAGACTTTGGAGCGTATAAGAGCTGATGCAGCAGCTGAGCTGTCAATGGGTGTAGTTGCATCAGAGTGCCATGCATCTGGGAAGGCCTCATCCGCTTGAGTGCCGATCCAGACTGCAAGCATCAGCTCACCCTTTATCTTCTCGCCCTTCTTGTCTTCAAGACGGTACCACTCTGGAGCCAAGGGACTGTCAGGTGGAACTCGCAATGGGACTTCATTAAGGTCAAACCGAACCAAACCAACAAAATCATCTTTTAAGAGATCTTTATCCTTAACAACAACTTCTAGCACAGATGCTTGCATCCTTTCCCTTGAGAAAGCAAAAACTACATTCCAAAGAGGATGTTGTTGTTTCTCGACGTGCCTAGTGATTCCTTTATAGTTTCCGATCCTCACCTCCACGAAGGGATCTAGGCTTCCAGTGACGTCCATGGCAGGAAGCTCACGTGCCTTCACAACTCTTACAAACAGAAAATGCATTTTCTCAACAAGATCATAGGTGCCTACGGCTGCCCTGTCAGTTCGGATAACCCTTCCCCCGACAACCCTTCCCCCGCCAAGGAAAGGGCTCGTCTCCTTTAGAGCAAAATCAACAGGTTGTGTTGATGATACCGAGTGCATGTGTACAAGCTTCGGAGGTATTGGTTCAGGAGCCTTCATCTCATCACCCATGTACTTTGTAACGTGATGAGGCTCTTCGGTTAGAGAGGTATGCTCTTCAGTGTCAACGTGTTTTGGGATACTGTGGAACGTATGCCTTGCCGCCTCATGCTTCGCGTGATGATGGCCCAAGCTTGATATCGGTCTGTGACCTGATTCTGACAACAAATGGGATTCCTCAGCCATGGAAACAGGGACGGATGACTTTATTGATGGATCGTCCGTGATGTAAACTTTGAGCCCGAGCTCTCCCCTAACACGTGAGAAAATACCACGCTTCTCCAGAGGGTAATGCAAGACAACTGCATCAGGGTAGGGTACAAAGGAAGTCCCATTGATGGTAACCTTTCCAAGGAAGGTTCTAGACTGGATGCCTCTGACATTGTTATAGACGTAAGCATCAAGAACCAGAGAGTGGAGGATGGCAGGATCAGATATGTTGAAGTAGAAAGTCTCATTCCACACGGGACTAAGATCTTTCTCTTTGATTGTGGACCGGTATCTCTGGCCATCAAAGCAAAGTTCTACGAAAGCACTAGAAGAACCCTGCCCGTCTTTGGGCAAAAGGTTATGAGCACTCACAACATCTACCCCGAGCTTTAGGTTCCCAACAGTCATCGTGCTGCTTACCGAGCTATCAGGAACTACTGCAGAGAAATGGTTTTCAGGAACCTGAAATAGAAATGAACTGATATGTGAAATTAGATGCAGAAATGAACTTCAGTAATGGAAATAACAACCTAAGCTAGTCAGACACTTGAACTAATTCACATTACAAATCAGTAGCTGAAACGGAATGGACTAATTTAAAAATCTTATCCTTCTTTCCTTTTCTTGAGAGGAATAGTACTACTAATCTTAATCTAGAAGAAGTCATACATGAAAGTGAGAATCTACACAGAATTCACTAAGAGTTTTACTGCAAATAACACAACACATATCATATAACATAGTCCATTTTTATTTGATCACCATGTTACTGAAAAAAAGAACATCATTGTTAGATCAAACACTAGTATAAGTTAATAACAAAATCCAATTTCTTGGGGTTTACAGTCACACCATAAGACCAAAAATAAAAGAAAAAGAAAAGGCATCATAAGCAAGAACTATAGAAGAGACATCAAACACTTATCTTTCCACTTTTTTAGCAGATCAAGCCAAGTAAAGTGTAATAAATAATAATCTAGACATAATAATGAATTGTCTAAGGCGATTCCTACATAAAGCGCAAAGTGATTAAAACGATTGTTTTGGACAAACATACAAACATATTTGCAAAAACAATTAACAGAAAGATCCAACCAGGCCCACAAGCATTAATATTAATAATCATAACATATAAAAGAAGCCTAATACAGACAAGAAATGAAATCACTTTCAATTGAAATCGTACTTACCAGAAATCAATCCAACGTTAATGCAAATATAAAATCAGATAATCTCTTCAACTGTCACCAAGAACCTTTCTTTGCTGCAGACAAGAATCAGCTCAGCTCAAATTTTAACAAAATCTAAATGAATCTTAGAGGAAAGGGAAAAGCCACATCTCTAAAGTGAAGTGTAAGTACAAATAAAAGGGAAAAATTGAGCAAAATTTGGGTCAATTGTTTAGCATAAGCATGTGCCAATGCATGTGTTGCAGAGATCTATAACATAAACAAATATATTCTTGGAATTGAAAGAAATAAATATATACAAGTGCTTGTGAACTGACGCTAAGATTTTCCTTAAAAAATGCTAAAGACACATGCAATGAACTAAAGGGCGATTTTTTTCAAAAAAATATATTTTAAAAAAAGAAAGAATTAAATTCTGAAAGATTTAAAACAAGACGCAAAAAACGGGCTTGTGCTCTGTTCAGCTGAGAAAAATTGAATCTTTTCCTTTAATCTTAAAACAAGTAACTGTTTTTATTCAGAACCTGGGAAATTAAGCGCCTAAATTTGAAGAAAGTGGTGTCCTTGTTGACTAGTCTCGGAGCTAGCAGAATATGGAGGAAGCTTAGCTCGCAATGAATGTGGTTTTCTTCGAAAATCCACCAGAAACAGGATGAGGGAGGTGAAATGATTGGGTATGGGACGACATCACGCAGCATTAAAGCTCTCTGAATTTCTGCTTGAGAACCTTAATTGTTTTATGTTAAAATGCACTCTTGTTAATAGAGACGTTCTTTTGTTAAATACTTTGTTAATAGAGATAGTACTAAAGTTGGAGAAATAATAAAATGAAAAATAGGAAATATAAAAAGACACTAGCAACGCCGAATTTTCACTTTTCATTTTGCCAATATCTGTTTCTTAGGTATAATCCTTTTATTTGAATTTAATTCTAGATGGAGTAATATAATAATCAATCGTGTCAATTAAACGACATCTAAATATATAAAGAATAATACAGAGAATAATATATTTTTTTAAATGTATCACTCTATCGAAGAAATACATGTAACAGCAAGCATTTGGAAAAGTAATATCTAAAGTCAAAGGTGTTAGTTACGAATAATTCATAATGCAGTCTTTAAATTTAGCTCTCTAACATTTGACCAACTCATACATAATTTTAATACTCTAGTCGTCCATAATTAAATGTCTCATATTTGACTGGCACGAGTTTTAAGAAACTGTTTGATTTTACATACTAAAATGGATAAAAAAGTTAGTAAAATGTGAGACTACTTTTATATATTGATTTTATAATAAAATATAAGTGTAATGAATTAGTGGAATATAGGGTCCACCTAGCAAATATAGTAAAAGTAAAATGAGATATTTATTAACGAAAAGATGAAAAAGGAAAAATGTGACTAGGGGTGCTTAAACGGTTCTCCGGTTCTCGGTTAACCGGAACCGGCCGGTTAATTGAGGACCGAGACTGAAAAATCCAGTTCCGATTTCGGTACCGGTTCCAACTTTTTATCTAAAACCGGTTCCGGTTCCGAACCGGAACCGGATTATAATTCAATTTTATTTTTTATAATTTAATATACTAATAAATCTAATTTAATTGAATTAATTTTGAATTAAAGTAAAATAATTGAAACATTAAGTGATTTTTAGATTTAAACGTTAGATTTGCGAGCTCTGTTTTCTGAAGTATTTTAAAATGTTTAAACCGTGATACTTTGAATATAGAATTATTTCCCTAATCCATTTTTTATGAACTAACTACAATGAGTAGGACATCGTAAGTTTATTTTTAATTTCCAAAAGAACTTATACAAATACAATATCGTTTCATATGATAGAAATTTAACTTTATAACAAATTTATGTAACAATTCATTTAACATATGATTTTAACCTATTTGTGAATAAATTATTAACTATTCCGTTATTAACCAAAAAGTCACAACAAGATCAATTAGCATTGGAAATTCCAATGAATATTTGTTTAGCCAAAAAAGGGAAAATGAAATTCAATTTTAAAACTCATTTCTTAAAAAAATTGCTAAAGTTTAGAACTCTTATTTTTGTAGTATTAAAATATTGCTAGCATAAACTAGTCCTATTACACTTGGCATCACTCTTATCCATATTGTATTGTTAAGTTTGTATTTTTTGTGTATTTATTTGAATTTTTAGGTATGATTTGTTATATTTCTATATGTAGGATTATTATTTTTTTATTATTGAATTATTTAAAATTATTAATAAATTCGAATTAAAATTGAACATCGGTTCCGGTTCGAAACCAGAATCGACCGGTTCTTAACCGGCCGGTTCCAAACCAGAACCGATCGATTCAGATTTCAGTTCTAGGATGTATGAAAATTTAAAATCGGTTAACTATCGGAACCAGCCGAATAAACAGGCTTAAATATGACATTTAATTGCGGACAGAAGTACTCCTCTACTTTAGTTTTAGTTTGGAAATCAGGTTTACAATTTTTGCCTAACAACTTAAAAGTTGGTTTTGGGTCTGACATGTCTTTGGGCCGGATTTTTATTTGCTATTTTGGAGTAAGCCCGTCTATTTGCTATCTTCCCATTTTTCTGAAATAGTTCATTTATTTAAACAAGCCAATTAAAACTATTTATTTAAATTGGGGCAATTTAACAAAATTTATATAAATCCATTTTTTTGATCCACAATCGGCGTATGGCTAAATACGATTGACTAATTATTGTATATATATAAAACTACTGGGTACCTAATCAAACCCTAAAATTAATAATTCCGAACTTATCCAAAACATTTTCCATAATCTTGAAAATATAGATTTACTTTATATCATAATTATAGAAATTGATTTGACCAATCCTAAACCGTACGTGTTAAGATATTATACATTTATACTACTTTATTATCATAAATAGTTCTCCTAGTAAGTAATTATTCAGTAACTGACAAAATGTATATAAAAAAACATATGGAGTATCATCTTTCACATTACGAATATTGTGTCATATTACAATATTTAATCAGAAATATATTAAAATAAATACTAAATAATCAACTAGTGGTGTTTTAATTGTAGTAAATCAGAGTATTATCAAAAAACAAAATTGATCTAAACTAATCCACAAAAAGACAGATCTAAAAGATTGAATAAAAGTGAAGCGAAACCTAGCCCCTCCAAAATAACGAAGACAATTCAATGCAATTTTCACCATTAAAATTTAGTTACATTCTAGCTCCACAATCTACCTCGGTTTACTAGATAACATATACTAGTATTTACGTAATTAATTGAAAATTGTATAAGCAACCTTAAAAAAAGATATTGAAAAGATATATTCTTTTTTAAATGAGAGAAAACATACGAGGGTTTGTAAATTTGATCCTTTTAACTCCATACAAAAGACCACCAAAAAATATTTATAGTTTTAGCTTAGTCTCATTGAAATCTGTTGAAAAAGGAATAAAATCACACTTAAAAAGTGTTGTACCCGGCCGGGCCGGATGGTTAATTGTGGCATAAACTATTGATCGAGCGATGCTTTCAGCTTCAATATGTTGTTACCTAACCGGGTGAGTTTCGGGTAAGCTGAGTGATGGCCTCTAACTCGCCATCTCCCAGCAGATCACTCAGCCGAGTGGTCCTCTGGAATTCGGCACGGCATCGACTTTTAGCAATGTCTTCAAGTTTCGAGATTCTATTTGAGTTTCACAACTTCCTTCTTGGTTATATCTTAATCGAGTGTGGCTAGGCCTTGTTGCATCCGCCTTTCCATAGTTCATGTGACCAAGTCTTTCAACGAATCTGGACCTTGATTAGAACTATATACAAGTAAAATGGTAATTTTTAAGTATATACTAATTATTTTCTTGATTTCATACCGTCAGTCAATATTAATAATACTCACTTTCAAAGTAGAAAATTGGATCGATTTGCCTTTTCAAATATCGCGGGCGTACACGATACAAGGTTCAATCCTACTTAATGAGTACTCACATTTCATTGCTTTAGAAATGTGGGCACGCATTAAGAAAAGAAAAGAAGAAGAAGAAAAGAGAGAGAAAGAGAAAAAAAAAAAATTGTCCCGTCCACGTAATTCTCTTTATTTATTTGTAATGTCATTGTAATACTAATTCTCTTGATCCATGGACATAACATTAGGTGAGCCTAATAAAGTAGTAAAAAGGGATCAAATCATTGTCTTGAATATGAATGGGAGCTTATCAATTCCCACTAAAATAAAGAAGCCTTCTTTTAGGCATTTAAATAATTCACTCTACTCTCCCTTCTATTAGCAACTAATTGTGTCGTTTGCTTCAACGATTTTTGTGACGTATCCATTTTGATTTCAATATCACTATACTTTGTCGGTCATGCATTGGTGAGTGTTTTGACACATCTAAACACATTTAGCTAAGTACTATATGGATTTTGCCAAAACTAAGATAGCCTTCATCATTTTTTAATTATAGGCAAAATTTTCCCTAATGACTCAATCAAATTATCGAGTAAAACGTCAAAATATTCATATTGATATAATGCAACATTAGTGATCCACCTTAACAATACATGAAAGTAATCAACCTTTAGCTTATTCCCAAATTTTAATTGCCTCTATGTATATTGGTATCACTCGTGGTCCAATTCGTTGCATAATTACAATGACAAGCACTATCATACTTGTCCAAAAATAAATTCTAGAGTGTGACCAATAATTGAACTTTTTAGTAAAATTAATATTAAGGTGCATGATTAATCATAAAGTGTTATTGGTGGCCACCACAACTTTATGCTGATATAAACTGCAACCTCAATCTCTCCCATTCTTCTTTCTTCGATGTATTGTTTTCAATTTTGTTATCATCTCTATACACTTATCCGAAAGACAAATTATATACGATATGCTTCATGGAGTATTATTTTAGGGAAAGAATCATTCATGGCATATTTGAAATACAATGTTATTTTGGGAAGTAGAAATGCACAATAGATTAATTAAGCCAAGGAACAACTTTATATATATCTAGCAATTGAAATAAATTGCCCAATCTCTTATCAATATCCCTCCCCTCCCACCCACCCCCCACCCACCAACCAAAAAAGAAGCAAACTTTAAGATTATTGGGTCTTTTCTGCTAAATATATGTATATTTTTACTATCGATTGTAGTAGGAGTAGTATATTTTAAGTTGGATATATGGTGATATGAAGTTTGGTAGTAGTACTATTTAGATAGAAACAATATAGGCTCACTCAAATATCTTCTATTACTTCACAAACCTAGGACTCATTTTGACAACGTAACCCTAACCAATCTATTTTTAATTCATTAATTTAAACACTTTAATCTATGCTAAATTTATTACTTAAAGCACTGAATTCAAGAGATTCACGAAAGACGCAATCTATCCAAAATTGAAACTTCCAAACTTATAAAATCCAAAATAAAAATGGAGATTCAGTCATAAAATAGAAAAGGAAATGTATGGAAAAACAAAATGTCAAAATCCAGATCTCAACAACTCATAGCAGAAAAGATGATATTTTATATGCATGGAGAGCGATAATCATGGGGGTTCTGTGTGTTGTCTTGTCCATATAAATATATATGGATGTTGAATCTCAAACGGAATCATAAACTACAGAAAAGTCTAAGCAGAAAACCTCAATAATTTCTTTTTGTCTTCGAACCTTCAGAAATTCGACTGATTTATTCTCACTACTATATCATCTAGCTCATCGATATACGTAATACTATATGCATCAGATAAGAGTTACTTGTGTGAAAATTAATCAATTGCACTAAAAACAACCCCTAATCAAATTCAATTCTAGGTTGGCTTTAAATACTACTACTACTGTATATAAATTTAAATGCAAATATACTAGTATCGATCACTGAATACTTTAAAAGATTCAATTTTGACACAATTTTTTCAAACTGCAATTGCAAAGGCCTGTTTTAAACTTATTATCCACTTTACATAATGGATTAAAGTTTGCAGCTTAAGATATATATATATATATAGATATCTTTTTCAAAGAAGAACACTAATAATTTCTATAAAAATGATAGTGTTCCTCTATAAAGTAATTTAACTAATATTCTATGCTCCAAACCAAACACTTTAACCCAAAGTGATTCTACACCGATTCCTCAAAACATGATTCTGATTTAAAACGCAATTCAACCAGGACCATTACTTTTTTTCCAAAAACATAATCTTTAATTAAGTTTTCGACATTTTAACTATAAAAATAGAACTATAGGTCTAAGTGAGGAGAGAATACATATACTCTGCAGAGAGAGAGAGATGGCGGGGAAGCTGCTGCTGTCAACGGCATGCATAAGAAATGAAAACGGGAGCTTGTCGGCACAGCCGCTGTATCCATCGATGCCGAGTTACCCTAAGAGCACGAGCTTCTCATCGGACGAAGAAAAATGCATGGAGGGTTTGGAGGCGAAGGCCCTCTTCTCCGTCACCGGCATGACGTGCTCCGCCTGTGCTGCCTCAGTCGAGAAGGCCGTCAAGCGCCTCCCCGGGATCAAGGAAGCCGCCGTTGATGCCTTGAACCACCGTTCGCTTGTCGTGTTTTGCCCCGCTTTTGTCAATGTAAGTTTGTTTTATCACTCAGATTTGAAACATACACCTCGTTGCTTATTAGATTAAAAATTGATAGGGTTTATAACTTTTAACGCATATGCATCAATAGCCTTGTTATAACTATGTGTTGATTGAAAAAGGATTAAAGTTTCGATCTTCTATCATAATACTCTAATAACTTTTTTCTTTCTACGTCTCCTATTAGACTAGTGTATTATACGTATAACATATTACTCCATGATGCTAATTGTTTAATTTTGTTTGGCCTTTAAGGTAATATATGAATATGTTTTGGTAATATTATGCTCTATATATATAGTTACTAACAGGAATCTTAATTGTGGTAGTATAATTTTCTAGTAGCTGGATATCACGTAGACACGTAGTGTTATGATTTGTTTGTTACTCCATAAGACAACATAATCATACACTTATGCCATACATAGAGTATTGATAAAAAAAATATAAAGATAAGGTAAAAAAATATAAAGATAAGAAAAGTAAATATGCACTGATTCTCTAAATTACATAAATAGGATATCGTAAATTCGAGTACCAAATTCTATTTCTTACTACTATTTTTCTTTAACAGATTCGTATTTTTTTATTCTTCTAAAAAGTTATGACACTAAGAATTCCAATTAAAATTGTGCTGTCCACAACGATATCTGGCGTCGTCAAGTTCACTTCAAATTTCTTCACTTTAACCCGGTGAGATAAAAAAAACTGATGAGTACTACATTATGGAAGTATAATGTAGCGTTGATTAAATCGTCAATGATTCACCACATTTATATTAATTTTTGGCGTTATGATAAAGTTGGAGTTTGGGTTATTGATTCCATATTCATATTAACTTAGTCTACATTACAATTTATGGTTTGTTATATGGGTGTTTATCTTTGATAAAAAAAATATATATATACTTTACTCTAGTATGCTATTTTTTATATGAAGCTAGATACTTTATTCGAATTACATAGATTTTTTCCATGCAATACATTTTCCCTCGTTTTAACTTATACTAATAGTTTTTCAATTACCAGCCCATATAACATGCTTATAAATACTAGTACTAAAATTAATCAATGCATATACATTTTATAAATGATTATCATTTCGGGATATTGAAAACATTAACTAATGCTACTAAATAATAATAATAGTAGTAGTAATAATGTGGAGGTTGATAATGATACAGTAAATAGCAAGAATATGGTGTGCGTGCGTTGCTAGGCAAGTGTAAGTTTTGTAGATTAGTTAAGAATGGAGAAAATGTTTGATGGTGGTAGAAAAACAAGATTTAATTTATTTATGAAATGCAGGAAGAAGAGATCCGTGAAGCAATAGAAGACGCAGGATTCCAAGCCACATTGATACGAGAAGATTCCAGAAACAACGGCAACCGCCATCTCATCTGTCGAATCCTCATAAACAACCTCAACTGCATCTCCTGCTCCATCACCCTCCAATACTACTTATCATCCCTACACGGCGTCGCACAAGCTTCCACTTCCACCCACCACCTCCAAGTCCACTACGACCCACGCCTTGTCGACTGCGCCCAGATCCTCCAACTTGTCCACGACACCGGCTTCGAGGGCGTCCTCCTCACCACCGGCGAGGACAGGTGTACTGTGCACCTCCACCTCGACGGCCTCCCTGATCATACCCTCATCGGCAAGTCCCTCGGGGCTCTGCAAGGCGTCGAAGAGGTGACCTTCGACGCTGAGCTCAGCAAGCTCTCGATTTCCTACGAGCCCGATCTCGTAGGGCCTCGAGACTTTATTAAAACGATTGAGTCGTTTGAGGATGTGAAGGTGACCATCTTCTCCGGAAAGGGAGGAAGAGAGGCTGATCGCCAAATTGAAATCAAAGCATACTACACGTCTTTTCTATGGAGCTTATTCTTCACGCTTCCTGTGTTCCTCACGTCCATGGTGTTAATGTACGTCCCTGGCGTGAATCGCGTGTTGGAGGGCAAAATCGTAAATATGCTCACCGTGGGGACGGTTGTGCGGTGGGCTCTGACGACGCCGGTGCAGTTCATCATCGGCCGGCGGTTCTATGTCGGCGCGTACAAAGCTTTGAAGCGGAGAGCCGCGAATATGGACGTTTTGATCGCGTTGGGGACGAACGCTGCTTACTTGTATTCGGTTTATTCGGCCATCAGATCTGCGAGTTCGGATGATTTTGAATCAACGGATTTCTTCGAGACAAGCGCGATGCTGATCTCGTTCATTCTGTTGGGGAAGTATCTGGAGGTTGTGGCGAAGGGGAAGACGTCGGAGGCGATAGAGAAGCTGATGGATTTGTCGCCGGAGACGGCGACCCTGATGACGGCGGAGGGGGAGGAGGAGGAGATTGATAGTCGGTTGGTGCAGAAGAACGACGTGTTGAAGATCGTGCCTGGTGCTAAAGTGGCGTGTGATGGGGTAATTGTGTGGGGGCGGAGCCATGTGAGCGAGAGCATGATCACCGGAGAGTCGAAGCCGGTGGCGAAGGGGAAGGGAGACGCAGTGATCGGAGGGACGCTGAATGCGAACGGAGTCCTTCACGTTAGAGCGACCAAGGTGGGATCGGAGAGTGCCCTAGCGCAGATTGTGCGGCTGGTTGAATCAGCGCAGTTAGCCAGAGCTCCAGTGCAGAAATTCGCGGATCTCATTTCCAAATTCTTCGTCCCCCTGGTATGTCGATTGTACCTTTAGTCCACTAGCTGCACTGAGCGTGGCATAATATTGATTTGAATGGTGCAGGTTATAGTTGCGTCGATAAGCACGTGGTTTGGTTGGTTTTGGGCAGGGAAGCTGAAGGGGTATCCTGAATCCTGGATTCCTGGCTCAATGGATGGGTTTGAGCTTGCGCTTGAGTTTGGGATATCGGTGATGGTGATAGCGTGCCCATGCGCGCTTGGGTTGGCGACTCCAACTGCAGTCATGGTTGGTACTGGAGTTGGTGCTTCCCAAGGCGTGCTCATTAAAGGCGGGCATGCTTTGGAGAACACTCATAAGGTAAGAGTAAGAGAATTCATGTCTCATTTAGAATTTTTAACAAGACTCCACTTTCTCAACAGGTAAACTGCGTAGTCTTCGACAAGACAGGAACTCTCACAATCGGGGCGCCGGTCGTAGTCAATGCCAATCTCTTGAAAGACATCAACATTCAAGAATTTACTTCTCTTGCTGCTGCTGTCGAGGTATGTACATGGAGTATTATTATAGTGGAGTAGTATGTCAAGAATTTGTACTCTCAGATAAACATTCTTGATTAGGTGAACAGCGAGCATCCATTAGCAAAGGCGATAGTCGAGTACGCTAAAAAGTGCTGGCAACAAGACAATGAAGAAGAAAGCAGCTGCCCGATATGGCCGGAAGCGTGCGACTTTGAGGCCATAACAGGGCAGGGCGTGAAGGCAGTGGTTCGAGGAAGACAAGTGTTGATCGGAAACAAGAGCTTGATGTTGGATCACAGCGTCGATATCACCACAGATGTTGAAGAGAAACTCAAGGAAGCCGAAGGATTGGCCCAAACTGGGATTCTGATATCGTTTGACAGACAAGTGCATGGGATTCTTCTTGTGTCCGATCCATTGAAACCGGGGGCCCGAGAAGCCATCTCCATTCTCAAATCGATGAAGATTACTAGTATAATTATGACAGGTGATAATTTGGGAACTGCGAATGCGATTGCAAAAGAGGTGGGAATTGATGTTGTTTTCGCACAAGCTAAACCTCAAGACAAAGCACAAAAGGTGAAGGAACTACAGGCTGCAGGCAATGTGGTGGCCATGGTGGGTGACGGAATAAACGACTCACCAGCGCTGGTGGCAGCAGACGTGGGGGTGGCGATTGGTGCGGGCACAGATATTGCGATCGAGGCTGCGGACGTGGTGTTGATGAAGAGCAACCTCGAGGATGTTATAACTGCTATAGATCTTTCCAGGAAAACGTTTTGGAGAATTAGGCTTAATTATATATGGGCATTAGGGTACAACACTCTAGGGATTCCGCTTGCGGCAGGGGCGCTCTTCCCTTGGACTAGGTTCCGCCTGCCGCCGTGGCTGGCTGGCGCCGCTATGGCGGCCTCATCAGTTAGCGTGGTTTGCAGCTCTCTGTTGTTGAAGAACTATAAGAGGCCAAAGGTTCTTGATGCTCTCGCAATGCAACAAACACCTAATTTGTAACTCTATCTTAGATTCTACTGGTGTCTTATGTTGTAAATTAGTATTTGCATCCTTGATATAATGTTACGTTTTGACTTGGTATATTTTAAGAATTATGAAGAAAAGTAAGTGGAATAAGTTAATAAGGCATAGTGGAAGAGGTGTGGGTGATGTGTCCCAAATTCACTTACCCAAATTAGCAAAATGAGCTACTATATACAATTGTGAATATTCTATTATTGGCATGCACAAATTTTCACGATATTTTACGTTTGTACACTTATAGATGAGTATAACATCGGGCAACACATATAAGTAGGTTGATGTTAACATATGAGCAACATATTTGTAAATCATAATATGATTATGTATCGCATTAATGTACATAGCATATTTCGCGCCTTGAAACCATCGGAAGAGCAAACTTAACACCAATCAAAGAGCGATAGCTTTTATTCATAGGAAGTCATGATACTTTTGTACAAGTAATAGTGTAAATACCTAAATTTGGTTTTTGCACTTGACTTTAGATATTCATTGAGCTAGAGTAGTTGTTTTGTTTCTAACAACTATAATTTGTGACGCTGCAAAAGAAAGTTTTTATATACTCCATAAAAAGAATTTAAGCAGATAAATCTTTTGTACACAAATTCGGTCCTGAAAAAGATCCAGTTGGAATGCATGTGATAAGCACAAAAAAAGATTGAATGAAGATGTTTGGATAGCGGTAGCACATAAATACTGTACAAAATAACAATCCTAGTAAAACTGCATTCATTAGTTATACCCAACAACACCAATCCTATAACAATAATGAATATTCTAGTAAAATTAACTAAGCAAAGAATTTGGAAAAAGTTTAAATATTTGAGGTATTGATCTAACGTTTAAAAAAAACATGTATTAGCTGCAAATTGCAGAGCTCATAATAGTCTGCTTCCCACATAAGGTGGGAGAGTATCATGTAGCAAATGCACAAGCCGCATAAGAGTATGCTATTTATTTATACACAGATCTCTGGGAAGAAAACCAGTAAAGCTCATATACCAGCTTAAATTAAAGATGCGCATAGGTGTTCCTTTAGAGAGCTCCCTCAGCATGACACATTTGGTATTGCATCTATGCGCTTGCACCAAAAACTCGAATCCTTTGTTCAATTGGAACGCAGCAATATGGGCATGTAGCTTTACCTTTCTTCCCATAGTTGTCGTTACAGTTTGCACATATCACTTGATGGGCGCAAGGAAGAAAAACGACAGAAACTTCATCTTTCATGCAAATCATGCATTCCCTATCACAGCTGACCTCCTTTTCTGAAGAGTCTTCAAATTGATCGAGTTCATGCAGCAACCTTGCAAGGGCTTCTCCTCGGGAATTTACACCATTAGAGTTTTCTGTCCATAAACCATTGGCCTGACTTTCTACCTCGGTTAATTGTGCCGATTCTTTAAGGCGAGCATATTCTTGCTCAAGGCGCTGGAGATCATCTTTGTGGCGCTGGAAATCTATCTCTATCTTTAGCCGCAGAGCCTCAAGCTTCCTTTTGTTATTATACTCAGAAGCTTCTTTAAGGCGTCGCTCTTCCTCCAACTGTGTGACAACTAGTTCTTTAGCCTTCTGCTCCTGCCTCCACTTTGCCTTTCATATGGAAGTTCAAACACACAAAATTATTTGCTACTAACTTTAATAAGCCCAAGTTTACAGTAAATGGGGTAACAAGTTACAGCATTTCTAGGTAAGAGAAGATCAGAAACCAACCCATTCCGAAAAAGGAGCTTTCCTTAAACAAGTTAGCTAACCACATAGATGATTATTCACTTTAATGCAGAAAGAAACATGTATGGAGTTATATTTGGTAAAATCAGAAACCAACCCATTCCAAAAAAAACTTTCCTTAAACAAGTCAGCTAACTGCATAGTTGAAGAAAGAAACATGTATGGAGTTAAACAATGAAGATGTAATAGGCATAACCCAACATATAGCAGAAGATTTGAATTTAGCATAAAATGCAACATAATGTAAGCTAAGTAAAACTGAAGCATGCAGAACCATTTAGTTTTACATCAAAGACATCATTAAAAATATTGCTAATACATTACAGGCAATGTAATGGATTTCAATTATGACATTCAGTGCCATCCCTAGTAAAACAATTATAAGATAATCATAGAAGAAACAATATCTTAATACTGCAGGGCTATATAGACCATAGAATACATAATCAAACAACATATATCTTCACCAGATCGATTGCTCCAGGAAAAGAATTGAAGACTTAACTCCAAGAAAAAGTTGTCGGTTTTATGATAGAATTCTAGCAGCAATGTCAATTTCTAATTAGATCACACTAAGATCCTAAAAGGCAAGATGCATGACCCTGAGACTCATAAATGTTCTCAATATGGGTGCCAAGAGTCTTTCTCCCAAAGAGTCCGATAGCAAAGTAAAATTACATAGTTTTAGCATATAAGAATATGTCTGCACACAGTGTCACACGTACCCATGAATATATGCTAGTATGCTACTAATATGCATATGGAGAAATCTGTATGTGAATATGTTAGTAATATTTCTCAGTGGATATAGGTGCACCGAGCATGATCAAATCATTACATATGGTATATGGATATTCAACATCACCTATTGTCATGTAGCACGCTTAGGGAAATCAAATGCTATAACAATTTGCCAGCTTTCCTGTATGAAGAAATAATATGGATAGAGATTGATTTTTAGAAAAGCTCTTTTCACTATGCATACCTCTGCTTCCTTTGTGGCTACCTCAATCTGAGCCAATTCCTGATGTAACTCTGAGATCTTCTGTTTCTCTGCAGTAATATCTTCCTGCATCTTAGTTTTCTGCTTCTCCCATGCTAGAAGCCTCTTAAGGCACTTTTTTTCCCTCTTTGCAACTTCCAAACAGGTTGTGACCGATTCAGATGCACTTAATTTCGATGCTTCCATCTCTGCTCTAATTTCTGCATTCTCGGTCTCAAGCTTCCTAACAGCAGCATTTGCACGATCAACTTGACCGCTAGCCATCCTTAGAGCATTCTCCATCTCAGTCAGCCTCTTCAGGGTGGTGTCTTCAAGGGTCTGCTTTCCCTTTTTCAGGCGCTGAGTTTCCTCTCTCTCCATTCTCAACATCTTCAGCTCGGTCAAATCATGACTGAGCTTTCTTGCAGCTTGCATTGCCTTCTGGTGAGCCCACTCTTTACGTTCCTTCACCTGTTTCTCTAAGTCCTTTATCTGATGGATCAAACTAAGGATCATTTCATCTTTTTGATCCAATGACACTTGTTCATTATTCTCATCAAGATTCAAGTCCTGAAACTTGCTCATCACTGAGTTAACTACATCTTGATTCTTTGCATACTGGGATTCATCACTGTCCCCAACTGCAACTGCAGGTGTCGTACCACACCCACCAGATGTATTCCCACCAGATAAAGAACTGGGGCAGGCCTGTGATTGGCTGTGAAACTGTTTAGAATTTGCCCTAAATCCTGCAGCAAACATAGCAACATTTCTTTTCAATAGGTTCTTCATTGATGGACTGAGGTTAAATCTCTTTGGACACTCAATCTCTCTCTGCAAAGCCATTTCTGATGCATAAGACAAAAATCCGTTCATTCCGTGCATTGGAAACTCTGATGTTCCACCATTCCCAAATCCCCAGCCACCATGAAACCTACAGAGTGCAGGTGCAACACCAACAGGTCCCCCATTACTAATAACTCCCTCTGGGCTCCCACCACCACTTGCGGAGACACCCTCAATCCCACTCCCAATGACAGTATTAATACTACTGCTCCCACCTCCACTGGGGGATGGCAAAACTGGAATTTCCATCACACTGGCACGGCCAACATGGAGATCACTCATAAGCAAACACCACATAGCATCACCCTTGGTCAGATGGGGCTTCACTTGTTGCAACAAACAAACCATTCCAGCAAGTGAATACTCCTCCAGCTGCCTCAAGTCCACAAATGAGGGCTCAGGCTCAGGCTCATCACCATTCCCCTCATTACTGCCACCACTATTCAGATAAGCCAAAGAATTATGCAAAATGTTTGTCAAAACATCCATCCCACCATAACAATGCCCGTTCCTTAAAATCGCTCTCAGTGCCACCTCCTCATCATAACCCAATGCAACAAGCTTATTTATCGCCTCACTATACAAAAACTCCAAATTCTTCAGCAGTATCTCCTCCAATTGTTCCTCTGTGCAGTAACCCCACCCATTATCCTCAAACACAGAGCTCGCATTTGCAGCTGGCATCAACATCGGGCTCTGCTTCAGAGCATTCAGAGCCATGTGGTAATTTTTAGGTCTAATCCCCGCTTGCAAATTCCCAGATTTATCTACATTACCATTTGTGTTAATGGTGCTGGAATGATCCGATTCGGCCTTAACCGATCGGGTCCTCCGATTAGTACGGATATGTTTCTCTCTAACAGTACAGCCCATCACACGAAATCCCTCAATCAATAAAATCAACCAGCGACTATAACCCTACAATAAAGCGGAAATAAATAAATAAATAATAATAGAGACACGGATACGTGTACGTAAAAAACCGAGAATCTGGCGGCAGAGACTTACCGTAAAACGATTATTCCGGCGATCAAAATTAGTGTGCTAGAGATTTCTTGCTTGGCGGTAGTGGTGGAGAAGGTATGCTTTAGGAGAAATGGAATTTGTAGCAGCTGCCAAAATGAGTGGGCTCTTTGCCGGATACGGGTCATAATCCGAATGAGACGGGTTCGGGTCGAGTAAGGATTCCTAAAAAGATTCGTTTTTTTGAGTTTACTCACTTTATTCCACAGAGTCCTATTTGAGTTTGGCTCGTGTTTCAAGATGTATAAAGAAAAATTAGTGAAAAAATAGTGGAATGTCTCACTTTTACATATTTATTTTATAATAAAATATAAGTAGAATGTTTGGTCTAATAACATTTATGAAATATTCTAATTAGGACTGTTAAAATGGGACAGAATAAAATAAAAAATTGAAACTGCCAAATTGGAACGGAAGGAGTATTAATTTTTTTAAATTTCAACTGAATATTAACTCTTATCTATTCACTCAGATCCATAAAATATTATACTTATTGTGGTATGAAATTTTAATAAAAATTAGAGTAATTTTTTGGTAACATAACATTTGAGGTTTTGTCCCAATTTTAGATCATCGGCAAATAATATCACGAACTTAACTTTGGATTTGTTATTTTCCATGAGTGAAAAAAATTTCGCTATATTAATAGATTGAAAGATTTGCGAATTTAATCTCAAATTCCGAAAGACCTGCAAATTGAGTCCCTTTTTTCTGGAATTTTTCTATTAGTAAAAGATAAACACAAACTACCAAAAGATTGATGTAGGCATTGAAAAAATAATTAATGAAACTCCAACTAGTTGATTTTGCCGTTGAAAGAATTAGTACAAGATAAACACAAACTACCAACATAATCAAGTGAACTTGTGAACTTTTATAAATGCAATTTTTACAACATAAAATGCACGTCTTGAATTTGATGTATGGCATTTTAGAATACTAGTTTACATGAACTCGTGTACCTACAATTTGCATCTAGCCCTTGGAACTGTACCTGCATCTTCCATACCGCCGACAATTTCACCTTAGGAAGAAAAACAGGATTGATCAGTAGGCATCTACAAGAATATCTTGATGATTTCAGGCCAGCAGCAGCAACTGTCCCGTTTCGATGGCTTACGAGTGTTTCTCCCAGATTACTCGAATGAGAACCATTCTGCTCAAGAGGGATCTTAAGCTTGCTGCTACCATTTGATGCATAGGTGATCCTCTTAGCCTCGCTCAAGAATCCGATGGATCGCCACGCGTCAGCAACGAGTAGTATTGTTTTCTCCGGAGGAGGAACGCCTTTCTCCTCCATAACTTGGAGGAACTCCTCTGCTTTCCATGGCTGTTTCGCTTCTCCATATCCCCATATGAGAGTGTCGAAAGTCTTCAAGTTTGGAGAGACGTCCATTTCACACATCTTCTCATACATTCTGAGAGCATGTTGCATTTTTCCAGCGCTACACCATCCACTTATGATTGTAGTGAAGATTACTTCATTAGGATAAACCCCCGATTTCACCATGGATGTCAGGAGTCCCTCTGCCTTGTCGGGTTCCCCAGCACGCACATAGCCTTTTGCTAGGATGCTGTATACATGGATGTCTGGTTCTATTCCCGCCTTAGCCATGTCATCGAATATTTCTTGGCACTTGTCCATAAGTCCAGTGGAACTCCAGGCATCCATGATGGTGCTGAATGTTACAACGTCAGGTTTTACACCGAATTCTTCCATCAATGACAACATCTGTCACAGAACATTACAGAATTCCATAAGATCAAAAGTAAAGGTTAGACAGATAATGCAGCATACCCATTGCTTAAATGATGTCAACTTAATAGAGCAACTATATCTAATAAAACATCACAGAAACGCCCATGATATCCACACATTAGACATATACTTTATGAAGAATCTATGTTTTCCACTGGTGGAGTAATCATGCAAAATGTTTCTATAATAGGAACATCTATGGTAAAACAAAACATAGAAATACATTACCTCATCAACCCCACTAGGGTCATTGTTTTCCAGAAATCCGTTGATAAGTGAGTTAAAAATAACAAGGTTTGGATGCACTCTGAGATCCTTCATTCTGTACAAAAATCTCAAAGCATCAGTCATGTTTCCTTCCTTGCAGTAGCCATTCACGACAATGCCACAACTTCGCTCATTCGGTTGCAGCTTTGCATTTTGCATCTGGATAATCATAGCTTCAGCTCTGCTAGTTTCACCTTTTTTGGCATAGGCTTTTGCAATGGTGTTGAATGTCACAGCATCAGCTTTAAGTCCAGCTGAAATCATTCTCTGCACAATATTCCATGCTTCTTCTATATCACCCTTGTTACACCAAGCTCGTACAAGAATATTGTATGTCCTGTCATTGGGTTTCACATGCTCTTGTAACATGGAATCCAATAGTTTCAGAGATTCTTCAGGCTTACCTATAATTCCGTATCCTTTAATCAAAGTGTTGAAGGTGCTGGTTGTTGGCTTACACCCTTTCTCTTTCATTTTCTTGAATATTTTTATCGCCTCCTTCATATTTCCAGATTCAGAGAAAGCGTTGATCATTGCATTGAAGAATATTGAGTCGGGTTTAAGTCCATCGTGTTCTATCTTGGAAAGGAGAGAAGTAATGGACTTGAAATGTTTTAGCAGCGTGAGAGCAGCCAAAAGAGTAGTGTATGTTACAAGAGTGGGCTTGTGTCCCTCTTCGATTAAAGCTTTGAAAATGGCATGGACTTCGCGAGGCTTTCCTCTCTCTATCAGAACATTCATCAACTTAGTTCTTGAGCGAACTGTTTGGCAACTGTTATTACTCAAGCAGGACAGGCAGAGAGATTCATTATGTGAACTTATAGGAGCTGAAAAAGAACGATTTTGCTTCTCTTTGGTATGAGGCCCCTGCAAAAGCAACACATACTGGATGAAATATGTCAAAACAATATAGCTTCATTCAAAGGGATGAATGAGTTTTACTAGTTTATCAATTCAATGGATCCTATTTCCAAACCTCTCTAAGTTCAAACGATTTTTAGGCATCCATCCAAATTCCCACAAAATCCGTCTCTGATTTTATAACAAGACTAAAGAGATTGTAGATAAACTAGAGTTGTTGCTGCAAATGATAAAGTTTTTAGATCTGCCCCAACCCTTCCACAAGACTAACACAAGTTAAAGTTTGCATAGCATAAATAACGAACAAAGAGTTTCAATGAGATAAGTAGTTTGTGAAATGAAATATTACTGTCTTGTTTGATGGCCTGGCTTTGGCGCTGCCCGTCATCGCCTCATTTTGCTGCTTTCCAACTGCCATTGACTGAATACTTTCTTTACTATAGTCGCCCATCAGTTATATCTGACTACCGAAAGAAAATGGGCAACCCTTTCTGGCTGATTTTGCATGCTAGTTCCTTGTAGTTGTACATGCCATAGCATCCTAGTAAAAGATGGTTCTCATTTTGGAGAAATCCTACAAAGAAACAAGCCATTGCTGATCAAAGAACTCTTGACGACAGGGATAAATTCTCCTTTAATGGAATCACTTGCATCTAAAAATAACTACTCCTCCCCAAAGTCGAAGGAAAGCAGTTAGGCTAATCCCACTGATGCTTTCACAATGTGAATGATCAGGAGGATTCATATAGGGATTAATTGCCTATAAATGCCTGAATATTAGCACCATTCGGTTTGTAGCAAAATTCACACTCCCAATCGTTATTGTTTACTAGGAAGATGACATGTCGAGCTTAATAATGACTGTGATCAATCCATCAAATAAACAACGAATTAGCTTGATTTTTTATCAAATCCATCATATAAACAACTGTTCATACTTTTAATGGTTGCCACACGAGGGGATATATTATGCAAATGAGAATCTGGACTGAGCAAGCATTAATTCATCAATAAACAGAAACCCCAGAAATTTAGCTGCATCGCAAGAGCCAAGAAATGCAAGAAAGAAAAAAGATAAGTCAATTCTTGACGACTGAAGGTTGTGTGTGAGAGGTGTACCTGAAGATGCAATTTGCATGGAAGTGAAAATACGGACGTGAAAACAGAGTGTTGTACATTTGTATGGTAGAGAGAGAGAGATCTCACTAGAGTTGCAGTCGCAGATGCAAGAAAGCAATCTTATCCACACAATATTATCAAGAATATGGAGATTTTGTAACAGCGTGTGCTGCTCTGAGGCTGCTATTTAAATTTAAGGGAACCCCATTAAATATAGTCAGCATTTTTATGGGAACACAGCCTGCCACGTCATTCTTCATTTTCTTTTTGTTTTTTTATGCTGTTTTTAACCTATACTCCCTTCTAACACCATTAGGGCATTCGCAACACGTCTCGTGCATGACTTGGCGAGACAATGTTGCAGGCAGCTCGTCTCGTGGAGGTTCGCCGGAGAGAGGGAGTTGGCGAGCTAGCGCACCCCACGTGGCACACTGGTGTTTGGAGTCGTATTATGACTGTTTGATTTTAATTTTTTTATTTTGAAAAATAAAAATTTTACTAAAATTAATTTAAAAAAAAAATCCACTTTCCAAACATATTTTTACCCTTTTTTCTACTCCCTCCGTCCGCCATTAGGAGTCCCGGTTTACCATTTTTCGTTCGTTCGTCATTAGGAGTCTTGATTCACTTTTTTACTATAAATGATAGATAGATCTCACTTTCCACTAACTCATTCCACTCACATAAACATGAAAATAGTACTCCATCCGTCCACGAAAAATAGACCACATTGTGAATGACATGGGTTTTAATGTGAAATTGGTAAAGTAAGAGAAAAGGGAAAAAAGTAAAAAGTGGAGTCCGTATTATTAGTATTGTTTAATTGTGTTAGGTAGCAAGTTTGGGGTCCTTTTTCAAACTTGTCTACTTTTCGTGGATAAAAAAATCGCAAATGTGGTCTATTTTTCGTGGACGGGGAGTGTATAACTTTTCAGGATTCTGAATCAGGTATTCTTTTGCTAGTTTCTGGATTCTTACATATTAAGGTTTTTAATAGAGTGGAGTATAATCTTATACTACTACAACTACTACTACTACTACTACTATTATTATTATTATTTTATTTATAATTGTTATTATTATTATATTTATAATTGTTATTATAATTATTATCTTATTAAATAATGATAGTATAATTATTTAAATTTTGTATCATATAATAAATAATGGAGTAATATTATTACTATTTTACTAATAATTAATCAACAAAGCCTTAATGCAATTTTGAAATTATAAATTTAATTCAACTATAAAATCAATAAATAATTATAACTATATATTTACTTATGATTATAATAATATACACTAATAAATTAGAAAATCTTATTTAAATTATTTGAATTATCATTACAATAATAAATAAAACAATATATTATTATAATTATTTGTAATTAATATTTTATTAAAAAAACAATATTATGCTATCAAAATTATTGTTATTATTATGATTATTAAATCTATAAAATTTAAAATCTTGATATTTAAGTCGTTAGGAATCTTATTCAAAGGACTCATAATGCTCGAACCATTTTTCCTTGCCATCTGTAATCCCAGACCAAACATGGCCTAAGATCACTATAACAATTGAAAGACTACATCAAATTAAGCAGCATTGACAAAGAAATTTCAGGTGCTGTTTTGTTTCTTTTATGAAGGACACTCCTCTTGAAATAGCTTAATCTGATCTGGAATTTTTTATCATCCAATCCAATCGCTTTCTGCTCATCTGTCGGAGATGAATTCGTTCATTTTAGAAACTGAATAATTTTTTGCATAAACAAAGATGCAAAGAGAGGATGTGATGTTACAATAAAGTTATGAAGTAGCTCCATTCTTCCATAGTCGAGTTCATTTTAGAAACTGAATAATTTTTTGCATAAACAAAGATGCAAAGAGAGGATGTGATGTTACAATAAAGTTATGAAGTAGCTCCATTCTTCCATAGTCGAGCAATAAGAGATCCCGGTAGGATCAGTTTGAAACATCAGCAACACCTTCAACTGCACCACCACCTCCAGAAGAGTAAAAGCTCCATATCGACACACAATTTTCATCACCTAACATAACAAACCCCAAAGATATTGGCAACGTATATGTGAAAACAGAGACAAAATAACTCATCATATCAATTAAGCTGCAAAGACACTGAAACACTGAAAAGAAGTGAATGCATTGAAATATGACTGTCTGGAAATGTAGATTGTAGAACAGGTACAGCTTTGCATCATTCATAGTCATCAAGATATTTATTACCGCTCAAAGTTTTATCCTCTTCGGAGTCATCAATAGCTATATAACGGCGGTGTCCTGATGAAGTGGCTGCCATTGGTAGAAAGGGGTGGAAACCAAACCCATTCACAGTGTCTACGCAATGAAGAGATTATTAATTAATGGAGTACAAAAAGGTGAAATATAATTTGTGATCAAGAGGATATGGCTGAACCTAGTGCGGCTTGAAAGCTTGATACCCACTCCCCAGTCTGAAGATCATAGATATGTACCAGACCATCCTTGATAAAAAGAACAAGCACAAAATTAGAGGCCTAACTGTTGTTGAATCAATTGCCTGGAAAGATATCTGGAAGCTAAAAAGGTACCTGGCCACCAGTTCCAAGATATCGACCAAGAGGCTCAATATCAAATTGTATTCTCTGATTTGTGCCTTCAGTTGATCGATAAAGTCTAACCAGATACAGAAGAGAAGTTAGTAACGAATAAAAGAACAGTGAAAGAAAATTAACTCAAGACCAGACCAGTGCAACAGCTGGACTTGTGATATTAATGATGCCCATAGTGTTCTGCAGTGAAATGCCCAATTTTAGTATGAGGACTTAGAGAGGAGTAGGAAACCTACTTGTAGACAATATCAACAGTTTTGCGAATATCCCAGCATATGACATGTGGATCCTGCAATTATTTGAGAAAACATCCATCAAAGGCCCATCTAATTTTGAATTAGTAATTTAGTATGCGGTTAAAAGAGGTGGCACTCTACCTTCCGTCCCCCAGTGTACAGATAGTTTCCATCCTTAGAAAACTGAACCTGGCAGATACATGCTTTGAATGATTTAGCATTTCTAGGAACTCAAGGAAACATGACACGACAGAAGCTGGCTCTACCAACTTACTTGTGTAACCCCACCTTCTTGGCCATGCAACACATACAACAGTTCCATATTGTCTTCTCTATATATAGCAGTAGTCTGGTTGTAAGAACCCGCAGCCAGCATACCAGAAGAAGTGGGGGAGAAAGCAATAGAAGATATAATACCTGACCATAAGATGAAACAAGCTAGGTAGAATAAATCCCACTGAAAGTAAATTTATTTAATGCACAACACCACATAGCTACAGCTCCGTTAAACACAAATAGATCGCAACAAATAACATATCAAAGACTCGAGCTCATAAAGTGAAATAAAAGTGTACTGAAGGGTCAACCAAAGTTGGTGCAATGCATTCCAAAGTTCCATCAATCTGTAAATTAGGTAAAATCACCTGATTGGCCTTCTTTGTTTCCTAAGACAGTTGAGTGTTGTTCAAAATCTCTCCCAGGGCGATGAACATCAAATATTCTGATAGCTTTGTTGTATCCAGCAAATATCCTGATGAGAATAACAATATCTTGAAAATACAATATAGCTACATGTGTAAAAAATGGAAGTTCCTGAAAGACATAGGACTATCATAAGAAAAATACTTAAAACCAACAAAGACAAGGCAAGCATAGGATCCCAATGGAAATGCTATTACTACCTAACTAGTGATTAAATTGGAATCAAATATCATCCCCTTATAGTTTGTGCTTACTTGTTTCCACCAGGGTTGAAGCCAATTGAAAAGGCTGCAGTGATCTCATCCATAGCATCATAGGCGCGATATGTGCAGCGTAGCTGATATTCACAATTCGACAATACTTGTTTATTGTTATCTACACACAAACATACATAAAAGGCATAACTCTGATAAAAAAAACACAAACAATTATATATACAACCACTAGAACACACCTGTCCAGAATTAGCATCCCAAAGATGAATAGGATGGTCCCGAGTAGATGTTGCGAATACACATAGATCTGGATCTGGAATACCAAACAATCAATATGCTGAATATGGTGACTGACACATTCGAAAATATAATATAATGGAATAACAAGAGCATGTCGTGAAGATGTACTTGAAGCAGACATGTATGGGTACCAGCAATAGTCATATGCAGATTCTCCTTCACTCACAACAACATTTGGTCCGTATGAATCTGCAAGTAAACTGAATGCATTAGGGAGGTTTGCCCCAGGAATGCAAAATCCTTGGATTGAAAGATCATCAAGAGAATGTGAGCTCCATCATCAAGTATCCAAAAGTACGACAAATTGTAAAATTGAACTGAAGTAAAAACTTCTACAATTGAACAAATAAACAACCTCTAAGTTTAAACTTTCATTATTCTCACTCAGCAAGCTACATTCCTTCTCTATAAACCATAATTTAGAAACCAGGACACTATTGCACAAAATTACCAACATAACTTTCAGAAATTTCTTACGATCAAGATAAGCACATTACCAGAATCAGGCGTGGATGTTGGAGCATCAGGATCTCCAATGTCATTATAAGGTCTAACAAAAAAGATAGAAGAAAAAAGGAAATAAAATTTAGCAGCTTTCCAAAGAAAACAGAAGACAACATTAGCCAATAAGCTTACAAACTGAAAACTCGGAGGGTATTGTCTTCATTACAAGTCAGGAAGCACGAACCATCCGGCGACCTACCAATAGAAGAAACCATAAAGTGCCCCAAGGAAATGTTAAGTGCGAAGCCGCCAAATTCAACAAAATTACAAAGTTTTGGAAGGAGGATTACCATTTGACGCCTTTGAGAAAATTGTTGGGGTTGGATTCGTTAGTTCTGAACTGATGGAAGAAATGGTAGGTTTTGTAGGGAGAGACGTCGTACTGAACCGCCGGCCAGTTGCTGACAACGTCTTCCGCGCATTCCGGACTAATAGGCGTCTGCTCCGGCGCTTCGTCAGCCATTAATCCTCCGCCGCTGCAGGATGCGGCTACTGGACACTTAGTTTTGCAGCTTAGGCCTACTTGAAGATTTGAGCGTAAATTCTGAGTCTATGTTGCTACCAGCGGTAAATTAGCTTTAACATTAATTAAAAATAGTTAGGGTTTAATTGGCCTCAAATTTTATTTCCTCATACAAACATAGTTAAGTTAGAAATAATAAGTTTAATACATATGGAGTGAGGATTACAAGAGATATTCCTCTTACATTTTTTTATTTATTTTTCTCATAAAAGTTATAAAAGTAACAATAATTATAATGCAAAAGAAAGGTTCATACGTTATAGACAAATTAACTTAATCATTTGTTTTTTTAGAAAACTTCCATTTGCGTCCTCTAATTTTAATTAGGACACAATGATATAGATCAGTGTATGTTGAGATCCATAAACCCAAGATTAACCCGAAAGGAAGAACAGAGGAATTGATAAACCCTCAGTGGAGAAGAACTCTCTTAAACAGATACACAATTTATCAATCAACCAACTATAAAATGAATTAAAGTGATATTTATAGTTAAGGCTTCAATCCCAATAAAAGGACCTACAAAACTAGCAAAAACGTGTGACACCCGGTCGGGTGGCCTTTATTGGCGGCGAGTCACCCGCTGACCCCTGAATGTCTATGTTTTGACACCCGATCGGGTGGCGTTTGTCGGCTAAAAGTCACATGTGCGGGTGATACTTCTGACCCTTGGATGCTTGTTTTTTGACACCCGGTCACAACTTTCTGCAATGCGAAGCTTTCGTAAAACGATCACAACTCCTTTCACTAGACTCTGATCGAAGCGTGCAAGATACTCACACGAAGCTCTTTTGAAGACAAAGACATTGGTGGCCTTTTCAGAGCGTTTGAACGTTATCTCGATAGGCCGAGTACTGATTGAAACCAGCTGCACTTGAAAACTTCGATGCACGACATCCATGATCGTATCACATGAAAATGACGCATTTTGAACCGTTGGTGGTATATTTAGAAACACAAATGGTATATTTAGAAACACAAATTAACGTCCTTAATAATATTATAAAATATCCTTAACAATTTTTTTGTTGTAGTGTTTACATTGGGGACGACAAAAATTAGTAAAACTAGTCTATTTTTTTAGGACGGAGAGAGTGTTTAAGTTATGACACAAACATTTTTTATTAGGAGAAAAAATTAATCGCTCCGTCTAAAAAATAATAGAAAAGTTTATCATTTTGGATTGTCCACCAAAATTAGACTAAGTATAAAAATGTAAAGTTTTAAGTTTTAACTAATACTATCCTTACACATCATTCTAAATATAGACCTCACAATCCACTAACACGTCTCCCACCACATTATCTTACTTTATCATTAAAACTCGTACTACCTCCGTCCCAACTAAATTGAGTCGTATTTCTTTTTGGGATGTCCTAACTAAGTTGAGTCGTATTTCTTTTTGGGACGTCCTAACTAAGTTGATTCGTATTCCTTTTATGACAAAAAAACAAAACTTCCAATCAATCTTAATTTATTCATTATCTAGTTTATTCTCTTTTATCTCTCCTATTTTATTCATTCTCCTTTTTTTTCCAACACAATTTCTCAATCTCCGTGCTCAAAAGTTTTATATCAACTTAGTTTGAATAGATGGAATATTATTTATAACTTTATCTTTAGACGGATAGGGTATATATTAGTAAGCTTATTTGGTAAGATTGGATACTATCTAGGATGATGAATCAATCTTTGCATTAACCCATTTGATAGCAAAATTCGTATCAACTTAGTTGAAATAGAGGGAGTATTATTTATAACTTTTATCTTTATACGGATAGAGTATATATTAGTAAGCTTAACCCATTTGATAGCAAAATTCAAGTCCATGGTATGTTGTATTGTTCCCTCTGGTTAGAGCCAGGTTGGGGTTAGGATTCGCAATTTGCATCTTAGGATGAAACTGTTTGATTTGCAAGATTTTATTTCAAAATTAAATATATAATATATTTAATTTAAATTTTATTATCTTTTTAAATATAAATAATAATAAAACAAAATTACATATAACAAATTATTAACAAGAATTATTCCTTCTAAATCATATGTTAATAATATCTTGACTAATACTTAAGCCTTAAGGGATGTAGCGTGAAACCTACCGAAGGCGCTGCTTGCCGGCTGAAAACAGTGACGTCAATCCACTAGAAAAAAAATAGTCCATCTCGGAAAAATTGTCCATTGGTTGTAACTAACTCGTTTTTTTTTGGTCACCGACTCCATGGAAATCCCAATCGGCAGTTGACTGATCGATCGACCGAACAAAGAGACGATACATCGCCGGCGGGAAATGGAACCGCAGCCGGTCCTTCTGGAAGACTTCGGGCAGAAGGTCGATTTGACGCGTAGGATCAGAGAGGTTCTGCTCAACTACCCGGAGGGCACCACCGTCCTCAAGGAGCTCATTCAGAACGCTGATGACGCCGGCGCCACCACCGTCCGCCTCTGCCTCGACCGCCGCACCCACGGCGTCGACTCCCTGCTCTCCCCCACCCTCGCGCAGTGGCAAGGGCCTGCACTGCTCGTATACAACGACGCCGTTTTCACTAACGAGGACTTCGTTAGTATTTCGCGGATTGGTGGCAGCACTAAGCATGACAAGGCCTGGAAGACCGGTCGATTTGGGTAATTGTTGCCTCTTTTTTGCATTATTTTATAATGTGGCCGTGCATGTGGAGTGATTTATTTGGTCTGTGTTTATCGTTTATCGCATATATGTGAAGTTGGGAGTAAGGAATGTGATGCTGAATGAATTCAGAATCGTAAGCATTGAGTTTTAGAAAGTAAAATAGAATCAAATTTTCATGGATAGTCTAGCTCATCAATTGTTAACTTTGCTCATGGATAGTTTGCTTGTGTGCTGATTGTGGTTTTATCTATTAATTTTGTACGGTAGGGGAATTAAGGTTTGAATAGAAATGATGGAAAAAGCAACACAAAGGAGTTGCATAAGAACTTTCCAGAAGGATTCAAAACACACCTAGTATCATTGGGATCCTTTATATCCTTTCTTAAGATTAAGCAAACAGCAAATTGATTCATTAATTTGTTTCACTTTCTAAAATGATATAAATGATGCATCATACATATGCAGGTATTGTATTGGCATTTATGTTTTTTCTAATCATATTAGACTGTGATTCTATAGTGTGCACCGTTCCCATTCGCATTATGATATACATAATTTGGTGAGGGAGTCAATGTTTGAAGCATTACCAGGATCTATTGGTGTTTGTAGAGGTGATCTTTGGGAGTTAACTTCTGTTTAATTCTTATATTTTTTCTAGGGTGGGCTTCAACTCGGTATACCATTTGACCGACTTGCCTTCTTTTGTAAGCGGCAAACACATTGTTCTGTTTGACCCTCAAGGTGTTTATCTTCCCAATGTCTCTGCTGCTAATCCTGGGAAGAGAATTGATTATGTTAGTTCCTCAGCTATCTCACTGTATACAGATCAGTTTTTACCATATTGTGCTTTTGGTTGTGACATGAAAACCCCTTTCCATGGAACTTTATTTCGTTTTCCTTTAAGGGAAGCAGACCAGGCTGCAAATAGTAAGCTCTCAAAGCAAGCCTATCCCGAAGAAGATATATCATCCATGTTTGCTCAGCTTTTTGAGGAAGGAATCCTCGTCCTACTTTTTCTTAAATGTGTTCTGTCTATAGAAATGTATGTGTGGGATGTAGGGATGCAGGAGCCAAGGAAAATGTACTCTTGCTCTATCAGTTCTGCAAATGAAAATGTGTTGTGGCATCGCCAATCACTTCAAAGAATTTCTAAACTGAACCACGGTTTTGATAGTGAGATGGGTGCTTTCTCATTGGATTTCTTGAGTGAAGCTGTTATTGGAGATGTTCCAAGAACAAGAGCCCATAAGTTCTATATAGTGCAAATGATGGCCTCATCATCAAGTAGAATTGGTACATTTGCCGCTAAGGCAGCAAAGGACTATGACATGCATCTGTTGCCTTGGGCATCGGTGGCAGCATGTATATCAGATGATTCACTCAATGTAATTTCTTCTCACTCAATAGGCCTTGGATGACACTATGCTACTTCTCTGCACCATTCCATTTGCGCACACTAATTATGTCAACCTTATAAGTACACTTATAGCTGCTCATATATGTCTAATTATGCATATACCCAGATGTTAGTAATTATGAACATAGCCATGTGCATTGTTACTTTTGTGAGTGACAGCCTTTGCTGAATATCTTGAATTCTTTGGTCGGTAAAGTTAACCCTTGGGCTGTTACAGATTTTAGCTTTGGCGCTCTCTGAACTTTGAAGACCAAAGAGTTTTAAATTTCCAGTTTATGACTTTATGTACAAAAGTTACAAGAGATAGATTGTACTTTTGTTTCGTGGCTTGCTCATTTTCATTATACCTCTTTGATTAACTTTGGCTTTTTATATATCTAATCCAGAATTTATAAGTATATAAATTAAGAAAAAAAAGAAAGAAGTAAGAACCTCAATGATCTAATGTGCTGACCTCTTCATCTTATGCTTATGCTTATGTATACTTTTATGTAATTCTGTGCTTCGAGCTTGTAAAAGATTTTCTTAAATTGTTATTGGATATGCCTTGGAAGAGAGGGGAAATGAACATAGTGCTAGTTCACACGCCACCAAAAAAAATTTCCCAACTTTTGAGACTCTTCTTTGTCCTGAGGGAATACACTTTTTATGTGAATTTTTACAGGATGATGTTCTAAAACTTGGGCGTGCATTCTGTTTTCTTCCACTGCCGGTAAAAACTGGTTTCCGAGTTCAAATTAATGGATATTTTGAGGTTTCTTCGAATCGACGTGGAATTTGGTATGGCGATGACATGGACAGATCTGGTAAGATTCGTTCTATTTGGAACAGGCTTCTGTTGGAAGACGTTGTAGCACCTAGTTTTGGTAAATTGCTGCTTAGTGGACGAGAACTCCTCCGTTCAACAAAAGACTATTATTCTTTGTGGCCGATTGGGTCGTTTGAAGAGCCATGGACTTTGTTAGTTGAGCAGATCTACAAAAGTATTTGGGACTCACCAGTCTTATATTCAGATGTTGAAGGTGGAAAGTGGATTTTACCTAAGGAAGCATTTTTTCATGACATGGAGATTTCTGGAACTAAGGAAATTTATGATGTTCTTGTCCAGCTTGGGATGCCTATTGTTTCTTTGCCTAGTGACCTGTTTGAGATGATTTTAAGTTGCAAATCGGTCCGGGATAAGAAAGTTGTTACTCCTGATTCTGTGCGTCAGTATTTGAGAGAGTGCAGATATTTACATGTAATTGGCAGACTAGAGAAACTTGTGCTGTTGGAGTATTGTCTTGAGGACTTGATTGACACAGATGTTGGTATTCATGCATCTGGCCTGCCTTTTCTTCCACTGGCTGATGGTAATTTTGGATCATTATCCAGATCCTTGGAAGGCACTACGTATTTTATTTGTAATGAGCTGGAATATATGCTTCTTCAACAATTTTCTAATAGAATTATTGATAGGAGTATACCCACAAAGTTGCATGACAGACTTACATCGATAGCAAATGTCTCAGGGGCAAACGTAGTTGTTCTTACTGTGGATGAGTTCATTCAAATATATGCTGAACTAGTACCTGCAGAATGGAAATATAAAACTCAGGTTCTCTGGAGTCCGAGTTCCAGTTCTTCTCATCCTAGTTTCTCTTGGTTTTCGCTCTTTTGGCGTTACCTTTATGAACAATGTGAAGAATTATCTGCCTTTGGAGATTGGCCTATAATACCATCAGTTGCTGGGCATTTGTATAGGCCTTCAAGGCAAAATAAATTGCTGAATGCGGAAAAATTGTCGGAGAAATTACAAAATATCCTTGTCAAGGTGGGATGCAAAATACTGAACAGCAATTATTGCATTGGACACCCTGGTCTGATGAAATATGTGCACAATGCTGATGCTGCAGGTGTTCTGGATGCAATATATGATGTGTCTTCTAATGATAATATTACTCAACTTCTTCAGTGTCTGGAAGGAGATGAAAAAGATGAGCTCCGTCAGTTTCTTCTGAATCCTGCATGGTTTGTTGGAAAGCAATTGGATGATTCTCATATACAGAGTAGCAAGTGGCTTCCTATTTATAGAGTTTACGATGGAGAATCTGCTGAAAATTTCAAGTATGCTGATTTAGTAAACCCTAATAAATTCTTGCCCCCAAATGACTGTCCAGAGTGCCTGTTTTCTGGAGAGTTTCTCTTTAATTTCTCGAGCACTGATGAAGAGTTGCTAAGGAGATATTATGGTATTGAAAGAATGAAGAAGACACGGTTTTTTATGATGAATGTTTTTGATAGAATAGGGCAGTTGGAAAGTGATCTTCGCAACAACATCATGCTTTCAGTTCTTCAGGAGCTACCACATTTGTGTATGGAGGATACATTGTTCAGAGAACATTTGAGAAATCTGGAGTTTGTGCCAACTGTAAGTGGCACCCTAAAAAGTCCTGCCATGCTGTATGATCCAAGGAATGAGGAATTGTATGCTTTATTAGAAGATTCTGATTGTTTTCCTTCTGGTGATTTCGAGGAATCAAGTGTCTTAGACATGTTACAAGGGCTGGGTCTTAAGACAACTGCTTCCTTTGACGCAGTCATACAAAGTGCTCGTCATGTGGAACGCTTAATGCATATAAATCAAGAAAAAGCTCATTCAAGGGGAAAGATACTTCTTTCATATCTTGAGGTCAATGCAGTAAAGTGGCTTTCCGAATCGTCAGAGGGTGAGCAAAGAACAGTCAGTAGAATTTTTGTAAGAGCTTCGAATGCATTTAAATACCGTCATCTCAAATCAGACATGGAAAAGTTCTGGAATGAGCTCAGGTTGATTTCATGGTGCCCAGTTCTCATCTCTCCTCCATACAAGTCATTACCGTGGCCAATTGTTTCATCTTTGGTGGCGCCTCCAAAGGTTGTAAGACTATACACGGACTTGTGGCTTGTTTCTGCAAGTATGCGGATATTAGATGGAGAATGCTCCTCGTCTGCATTATCCTATCAACTTGGTTGGTCTAACCCTCCAGGAGGAAGTATAATTGCTGCTCAGTTGCTTGAGCTTGGGAAAAATAATGAGATGGTCTCTGATCCCATTCTCCGGCAAGAACTGGCTCTGGCAATGCCAAAGATATATTCTCTCTTGATGCGCTTGCTTAGTTCTGATGAAATTGACATTGTAAAGGCCATTCTAGAAGGTTGCCGGTGGATATGGGTCGGAGATGGATTTGCCACCTCGAATGAGGTGGTCCTCAATGGTCCTCTTCATTTGGCCCCTTACATCCGTGTCATCCCTATTGATTTGGCTGCCTTCAGTGACTTGTTTCTGGATCTGGGAATTCAGGAATATTTGCAGCCTTCTGATTATGCAAATATATTAAATAGAATGGCCTCTAAGAAGGGAGTAACTCCTTTGGATTCTCAGGAAATTACTGCTGCTACTTTTATTGCTCAGCACCTTGCTGAAGCTCACTTCTGTGAAGATCATACTATTATATACCTTCCAGATGTATCAGGCAGACTTGTCAACGCCACAAATTTAGTCTACAATGATGCACCCTGGTTGCTTGAGTCTGATAACTCTGACAGATTACTCGGCAGTGCCGCTATGTCTTTAGGTGCAAAACAAGCTGTTCATAAATTTGTTCACGGTAATATTTCTCATGATATTGCTGAAAAGCTTGGGGTAAGATCATTTCGAAGGATTTTGCTTGCAGAGAGTGCTGACTCGATGAATTTGAGTTTATCTGGGGCTGCTGAAGCATTTGGGCAGCATGAAGCATTGACAACCAGACTAAGACATATACTGGAAATGTATGCTGATGGGCCTGCAGTTCTTTTTGAGCTGGTACAAAATGCTGAAGATGCAGGAGCTTCAAATGTGACCTTTTTATTGGATAAATCTCATTATGGGACATCATCTCTTCTTTCGCCTGAAATGGGAGATTGGCAAGGCCCAGCACTGTATTGTTTCAATGACTCTGTTTTTACCTCACAAGACCTTTATGCTGTTTCCCGGATAGGCCAAGAAAGTAAACTAGAGAAACCATTTGCAATTGGAAGATTTGGTCTTGGTTTTAATTGCGTTTATCACTTCACTGATATTCCAACTTTTGTTTCGGGAGAAAATATTGTCATGTTCGATCCTCATGCCTGCAATTTGCCTGGAATATCTCCAAGCCACCCTGGGCTCCGGATTAAATTTGCAGGCAGAAAAATTTTGGAGCAGTTTCCTGATCAGTTTTCACCATTTCTACACTTTGGATGTGATCTGCAGCATCCATTTCCAGGCACTCTTTTCCGTTTTGCTCTTAGGACAACTAATGCTGCCTCTAGAAGCCAAATAAAAAAAGAGGTCTATAAACCGTCTGATGTCCTATCACTCTTTTCTTCCTTCACGGAGGTTGTTACTGCTACTCTTCTCTTTCTGCGCAATGTGAAGACTATATCTGTTTATGTTAAAGAAGGGCCTGATAGTGAAATGCAATTACTGCACTGTGTTCGCAAAGATTGTGTTAATGAGCCTGAAATTGAAAAAAGTCCATTTCATCAGATATTTAACTCTATGCATGAGAACCAACGGGATAGATTGTCTATGGATCAATTTTTTAACAAGTTGAGCAAATCCATCAAAACGGATGTTCCATGGAGATTTCAGAAGCTTTTGGTGTCTGAGAAGAACCTTTCAGGTTCTAGGTCATGCTTGTGGTTAACTTGTGAATCCTTAGGTAATTTCCACAGGAAGGGTAAATTTTCTACCTCCAACAAGAAATTGTGCAAGTTTATTCCCTGGGTCTGTATAGCAACACCTGTCAGTTCTGTTGAGGTTGAAAATAGAAGCGGCGGTAGTGAGGATGTTTCCGATTCATCTTTTCCTGATACTGGTGACATTTTGCAGATCCTTCAAACATCTATGCAAGCCACTTCTAATTTTGATGGCCGTGCTTTTTGCTTTTTACCACTTCCAATCAGCACTGGTCTTCCAGTTCACATAAATGCCTATTTTGAGTTGTCTTCAAACCGGAGGGATATATGGTTTGGTGATGACATGGTAGGGGATGGGAAGATCCGTGCAGACTGGAACATGTACCTCATTGAAGAAGTTGCAGCTCCTGCTTATGGTCATCTTCTTGAGACAGTTGCGCTGGAGTTTGGCCCAAGTGATTTATTCTTCTCTTTTTGGCCAAAAACTGGAGGGTTTGAACCTTGGACCTCACTAGTACAGAAGCTCTACCAGTTTGTCTCTGAGAATGGTCTTCGCGTGTTATATACAAAGGCCCGAGGAGGGCAGTGGATTTCGGCCAAGCAAGCAATTTTTCCTGATCACAATTTTGAAAAATCACAGGAACTTGCAGAAGCATTATCTGATGCAGGTTTGCCTGTGGCTGATGTTCCAAAGGAGATAGTTAACAAATTTATGGAAATTTGCCCATCACTTCATTTCCTGAATCCTCAATTACTGAGAACACTTCTAATTCGTAAGACACGTGAATTCAAAGATAAAAGTTCAATGATCTTAACCCTTGAGTACTGCCTTCTCGATCTTAGAAGTCCAGTTGCCTCAAAGAGTTTGTGTGGGTTACCATTAATACCACTTTCAAGTGGCGCATTTACAAAACTGGACAGAAGAGGGCTGGCAGAACAAATTTATCTAAACAGGGGAGATGGATACAGTCTTCTGAAGGACTCTATTCCTCATCAACTGGTAGACTGCACAGTTTCCGATTATCTCTATGATAAGTTATGTTGTCTTGCTGAAACCGAAGAATTTAATCTCTCTTTTCTGACCTGTCAACTCCTTGAAAATATTCTTCCTAGGCTAGTTCCTGTAGAATGGAATAATGCTAAGGAAGTGACTTGGGTTCCTGGCCATGAAGCTCATCCCAGTTTGGAATGGATAACGTTACTGTGGAGCTATTTGAGATCATCTTGTGAAGATCTTTCATTGTTTTCTAACTGGCCAATTTTGCCAGTTGAAGATAGTCGTCTCATGCAGCTTGTTGAAAATTCTAAAGTAATCAGAGATGGTGGGTGGAGTGAAAACATGTCAGGGTTGTTGCAGAGAGCGGGATGCCTAATCCTGAGGCGCGATCTCACAATTGAACATCCGCAATTGAAAGTTTATGTACAGGATTCGACAGCAATGGGTGTTCTAAATGCACTGATGGCAGTCGCCGGTGGACTAAATGGTGTTGGGCATCTCTTTAGTCATGCTACAGATGGGGGACTGCATGAGATGAGAAGTTTTATTCTTCAGTCAAGATGGTTTTCTGATGATTTAATGGACGACTCTCATGTCAATATTATCAAGGAGATACCTATGTTTGAGTCGTTTAAGAGTAGGAAACTTGTACCTTTAAAATCTCTTAAATGGCTGAAGCCAGAATTTGCACGGGAGTGCTTTTTGGATGAGGACTTTGTGAAATTGGATTCAGAGAAAGAAAGAACAATCCTGAAGAAATACTTAGGTATTGAAGAACCATCAAGATTGCATTTCTATGAAAACTATGTAATCCCTCAGATATCTGAACTCATCGCCCAAAAGGATCTTCTCTTAGATATTTTACATGATATGAGATCCTTGATTGAGGAGGATAACACTTGCAAAGAAGCATTCTCTGCTATTCCTTTTGTTCAGTCATCTGAAGGAGCTTGGAGAGAGCCGTTCAGGTATGTTTCTTGATGTGCTGCTAATTGTAGGTTTATTTAAATGCTTGGGTAGTAGTGACTCGAAAGACTGCATTTTTGCCAGGCTCAGTTGAATGGTGGTTGCAGATATCTATGTTATGTGTTTAACAAATCAATCTCATCTATTATAAATGTCAGAGTATTACATCTGTAGGACAACTTCATCAGGCTTATACATTATACTCCCCCCTGTCTACGAAAAAAGTCTCATCCCTCCATTTTGAGGTGTCCACAATAAATAAGCTCATCCAAAAATGTAAACTTTCTCTCAAATTATTAAAAAAAATATCAATACAATGACATGATATGACATGTGTATGTCAACACAATTTAATATTGACATGGTACATGGATTATATTGACATATAATGATAGCTATGTTGATATTAAACTGCTTATCTAGTATATTAAAATTCACGAAAATATGCAATTAGGATATCGCTAGAATCATTATAAAATTACCTTTAATTAGATATTAGTGTCAAAAAATAATTTAAATCGATATAGTTATATGAATTCAAAGTTTTGAGACATTTTTTAAGAGACAGAAAATAGTTAGCTATAACTAATTTGTTGGTAGTTGACATTAATAATTAATACCCTTATTGATGCTTTTTGTTCATAGTATTGATACTCAGGGCTTGATCATCTTCGGCCTTGATTTGATGATCTAATGGCTACTATTTAGTTATAGTTAGCATATTAAAGATGTTTTAGCATATCATCACACCCCAATATATATGGAGTAATGAGTATATATAAGTTTTTCCAATGCTGCTGTTTGACATTTAGAGGAGTAAGTGTCTAAAGATTTCACGGTTAATGTGTCACTAGAATGTTGTGAAAGAAGGTATATTAGTAGCAATACTTAAAGTCTAGATTTTCTTGTTTCTGAAAATGACTGCTTTAATGGCAATAGATGGAACTTCCTACTTCTGACTCTTTATATAGGTTTTGTTTTGATTTGATTTTATGGATGGTGTTCCAGAACTTAAGGACACCCTCTGCATTTGGTCAAACAATGAACTAGGTCATGATGTAGGGAAGAATGGGATGCATTATTGTTGTTTGCAGATCATAGTATTGTGATCTAAACATTTTGATCCAACACTGTACATAATGATTCTAACACATTCTTATCACAGGCTTTATGATCCCCGTGTTACTGAACTTAACTTGTTTCTCCATAGCGGAGCTTTCTTCCCCTCAGAGAATTTCTCTGACCCTGAAATCTTGGAAATTTTGGTCACTCTTGGGCTTAAGAAAACCTTGGATACAGCTGGATTGCTTGATTGTGCCAGGTCGGTCTCCATGTTGTACGAATCTCTGGACTCTCAGGCATTATTATTTGCGAGGAGGCTGCTTTCTTGTTTAAATTCACTGTCACTGAAACTGTCATATGCAGAAAAGAGTGAGCATACCGCTGATACTACAGAATACCAAGAGAGTGCACCTCCTGGAGATGAAGAGGACTTGTCTATTTCTGGTTCAGTGGAGTCCTTATTTAAGTCTTTAAATGTTCATTCAATAGCCAACAACTTGGTTGGTGATATGCGTGGTGAAGATTTTTGGTTAGGTCTGCGGTGTATCAGCTGGTGTCCAGTATATTCTGATCCGCCAGTCAAGGCTCTTCCCTGGTTAGCCTCAGTTCAGACTATAGCAGCACCAGCTACTACCAGGCCCAAATCACATATGTGGGTGGTGTCCGCGAAGTTGCATATATTGGATGGTGAATGTTCTAAATACCTACAGCACAAGCTTGGTTGGTTGGATCCACTGCCTGTGGATATCTTGTCTGCCCAGTTAGTGGGGTTAGCTAACACCTATGATGAGCTCAGGTTGCATCATGATGCAGAACTGAGACAGAAAATACCATTGATTTATTCACAGCTGCAAAATTATATGAAGTCTGGTGAGCTGGCACTTCTTCAGTCTTCCTTGACTGGTGTTAAATGGGTTTGGATTGGAGATGATTTTGTGGCGCCGGATGTGCTTGCATTTGATTCACCTGTGAAGTTTAGTCCTTACATTTATGTGGTACCATCTGAGCTATCAATATTCCAGGATTTGCTCTTAGCATTAGGAGTTAGACATAATTTTGATGTTACAGATTATATTAGAGTTCTGAAACGGCTACATAATGATGTTAAAGGTGGCACCCTCTCAATTGATCAGTTGAATTTTGTCCAATGTGTCCTTGAGACAATTGCAGATAGCTTCGTGGAAGGGTCTGGACTACAAAATCCCGGTTTGATACTGGTTCCAGATTCTACTGGAGTGCTTATGGGTTCAGCAGATCTTGTGTATAATGATGCACCATGGATGGAAAGCAATTCTCTTGCTGGTAAACGCTTTGTTCATTCCTCCATCAGCTTTGAACTTGCCAACAGATTGGGCATTCAATCACTTCGCTCTCTTTCTTTAGTCAGTAAAGAATTGACTAAAGATTTTCCATGCATGGCTTATAGCAAGATACTTGAGTTACTGGAATCACATGGCGACTACGAATTTCTTCTTTTTGATTTGCTTGAGTTGGCTGATTGTTGCAAAGCCAAAAAGCTTCACCTCATTTTTGACAAGAGGGAACATCCACGCCAGTCTCTGTTGCAGCACAACCTTGGTAATCTGTTATGAATTTTTACTTTGATCCATCTATGCCAATAAATAGTACTATAATTGATGTGTGGCAAGCAATTATGTATCAGCAAACTGGATTCTAAAATTCTACGCAGCTTTAATGGTTCCTTTCTATCTTGTTTGGGTTTGAGCTATTAGATTTTTCAGGCTATATATTTCTCTGACTATTTTTTCTATGCACATGACTAAGTTTGAACCTATGCAGCTGAATTTCAAGGGCCTGCATTGGTGGCAATCTTAGAGGGAGCCAGCTTAAGTGGAGATGAAGTTGCTAGTCTCCAGTTTCTTCCACCATGGAGTCTGAGGGGTGATACTGTAAACTATGGGTTGGGATTGCTTAGCTGTTTCTCCATCAGTGATCTGCCATCAGTGATATCTGATGGCTTCTTGTATATTTTTGATCCTCAGGGTGTAGTAATTGCTACATCCACAACACACTCACCTTCTGCGAAAGTTTTTCCCCTGAGAGGTATATACGTTAGTTGTGACCTCATGCATGTTTTTGCTTTGTTTAGTTGCTTAGATGGCCCATGTAAAGTCCATTAGATACTGTGATTTTAGATAAGTTAAGAGCAATGCGCTGCTGCCTAGCGCTATATTTGTTCTTCTATTAATTTCCATTTTCTGATGGATTGATAATTTGGGTCAAACCATTTCTAAGTTGGGGCAGGGGGTTCAGGGTTAGACTAATAGAAATATCTATTGGGAAATGACTGAATTCAAGTTAGTATATTCCTTTATTGTATTTTCTCTTCTATGTCAGATTGATTCCCTTTTTTTCTTATATTGCACACACGTTTTGACACCACCCACCAGCTATTGCTACCCCCTTGTCCCAACAAACCTTTTGTACCAGCCAAAGCTCATCTACCTCATGATCCTCATTCACATTCATTTCATCTGTGACCATTCCTGATACTTCTATTTATTTTATTTTATTTTCATAGTTATCTTTAATTTCGTTTATTGATTCAGTTATTTAGGGTTGGAAATTTGGACTAAAAGGGTGGCGTGGGATTATGTTTCCAAAGCCCTAGTTGCTATGGACTAGGATTTTATTTCTGGACCCCTAGCTCCTTTTGTTGTTTAAGTGGCAGAGTCATTTAGGGCATCTTAAAAATTGTTTCTTGAGCACTAGCTCCTTCTCATTCATGATGACTCGGGTACAACATATAGAGAAGGTGTCGAGATTCAGGGCAGTGTGGCTCAGTTGTGGGGTGTAATGAATCTGTTATCATAATTTTGAGCTTATTTAAAATTGAAGAGTTAATAAATTTTTATTGCATTCTGATTTTGTAATTCTTTTATGATAAAGACAAGTTTTCAGTGTTTTTTTTGTCGCATATCTGCTTTCGGTGCTGTAAAGAGAGAGTAGGGTGATATTCCTTTTCTTATATAGGTACCAAATTGACTGAGAGATTTCGTGACCAGTTTAGTCCAATGATGATTTATGAAAATATGCCATGGTCAGCAGCTGATTCCACTGTTATACGCCTGCCTCTTTCATCTAAATGCATGGAAGATGGAGTTGACTCTCGTCTAACAAGGATATTTGATAAGTTCATGGAGCATGCTTCTAAACCAATTCTATATCTGAAGTCAATTTTGCAGGTAATTCCAGTTTTACCTGACCTGTTTTTGGAGATAAATATGGTGAAGAAAGATAAGAATGACAGAGTAGCCATAGAAAATAAATCTCACAATATCCATCAAATGAAGATAGAAAGACTCTGAGATAAGGGTGGGGGGGGTAGTCCTAAGATATGAAAGACTAACTTAACCAGATGGATATAGCAAATTAAACCATCTAATATTCATCCAAGGACAAATGGCTACTAAATCCTTAGACGACCGAATTACATAATGAAGCTGAAAAGGAAATAGGAACTTTCAGGGATTGAAATATCAAACTGTTATCATATGGGGCACATTCATTGAAACATTTTACATATTTGCTTGTCAGAAATACATCTGAAAGGTTCATGAGAAGGAATAGTGACTGAAGTATTATAAACTGGAATATTTTCAGCTCTGATTTCTTTTCCAATAGGGTTACTGGGTATTTAAACTTGAGAGGAACAGCCCGAATCAGTCCACTGATGTATTAACCCCTTCCTGAATGCAAGTTACTGTGAAAAAGATACCGGCAAAGTAGATTAAGTTATAACAGCATCCAAGGAGAGAAACACCTGTCCCACAAAAGTCTGTTAACTACAAATTTTCTTACTGCCATTACTGAAGGAACTTTGTTGCAGAATAAAATTCATTGTTAAGTTGAATTTGAATAAAAAATTGGTAACGGACAGTTAATTTATTTAGTGTCAAATGTCTTCAGTCTTCTGAAAATAAGGTAATAATGTGCAGGTATCCTTGTCAACATGGGAAGATGGAAGCCCAGAACCATGCCTTGATTATTCTATTGATATTGATCCTTTGTCTGCTGTTGCTAGAAATCCATTTTCAGAAAAGAAGTGGAAGAAATTCCAACTCTCAAGTATATTTGGAAGCTCTACTGCTGCAATTAAATTGCAAGTTCTGGACTTAAACTTGAATAAAGGGGGGATGAGATTTGTTGATCGATGGCTCGTTGTGCTCAGCATGGGTTCTGGTCAAACAAGAAATATGGCACTAGATAGGTATGTCAACTGATGAAAAACTAAAATAATCCTTATTCTGCAAAACATGCATGCTGAAGCATCTGTGTTACATCTGCTTTACTACTCTAACCGCATCATAGATTCAAATGTGGTTTCTTGATGGGTGTAAGAAGTAGCAGAGGAAGGTAGTGGCAATTTAGTATGTCTCAACTCGAATGATATGTTTCACCTATTACCTTTTACAATCATACTACTCTTGACCTTTTCTCTGGTGCAGAGTTGCTTGGTTGCCTTAGCTTTTCTTTCCCGACCATGTTGATCTCTGATTCTCGAACATCTTTTATTAATATGCTGTGCTGTTTCCTTCTCCATAAACAATTATTCTTGGCATCATGGATATTTCTGTTGCAATACTAATAAATGAATGATTCTGCACTCTCATGTATTAGCAAGTGATTTCTGAAGTAAATATCTTAATATTTTTTAGGGTTATGATAATAATTGCTGTTTTAATTAGTAAATGGATGTAAACACTATTGTCTTTTGATTTGAAGTTTTAATCAGGGTTCGCTCATAACAGATTGTTGCACTCAGTACAAATACATGGTGGTACAAACTTAGAAATTCAGATACTGTTAATACATTTCTAAAAATCTGAACCATGAATATGCATTTCATAAGCCTCATTTTGGATGTACTTAAAAGTACTCGAAGCTGGTTCGTGTTTTAAGTTATAGATTTTCCACTGAGATCACATGTCCTCGATTATATTTGCTATTAAACAGATAATGTTTTGTATATGCAGGAGGTATCTTGCATACAACCTCACACCTGTAGCTGGGGTTGCAGCTCACATATCACGAAATGGTCAGCCTATTGACGAACACCCATCAAATGCCATCATGTCCCCTCTTCCTCTATCAAGCATTATAAATATGCCAGTAACAGTGGTGGGATCTTTTCTTGTGCGCCATAATCGGGGTCGGTATCTTCTCATATCCCATGAGCGTAAAGGAGAATTTAGGGTGCAATCCGATGCTGGAAGTCAGTTGATTGAAGCTTGGAACATAGAGCTGATGTCTTGTGTTCGTGACTCTTATATCAAGTTGATAGTTGAGATGCAAAAGTTACGGAGAGACTCTCTGGGTTCTATTCTTGAAACAAATTTAGGCCACACTGTGAGTTTGAGTTTAAGATCTTACAGGGATGAAATGTATTCGTTCTGGCCTAGGTCATGCCAGAACAACCTGCTCAAGCAACATCTAGATGGTCAAGATGGAACTCCTAACCCTCTTGAGACAGACTGGAAACATCTAATTGAACAAGTAATTAGGCCATTGTATTCTCGACTTGTTGAACTTCCTGTTTGGCAGTTATATTCTGGAAGTTTGGTGAAGGCAGCAGATGGTATGTTTCTCTCACAACCTGGAAATGGAGTGGGTGAGAATTTGCTACCTGCCACTGTTTGTGCTTTTGTCAAGGAACATTATCCTGTATTTTCAGTCCCGTGGGAGCTGGTGACTGAAATCCAGGCGGTAGGTTTTTCCGTAAGAGAAATCAAACCAAAGATGGTCCGGAACCTTCTCCGGGCTTCATCCCCATCTATTGGCAGTTGGTCGATTGACACCTATATAGATGTACTTGAGTACTGTTTATCTGATATCCAACTTGTGGAGGCATCCAATGAACTCCCCACTCCAAGGGACTCGAAGATTCCTGATTTTGGTTCTGTAAGCCAGAAAGAAGACGGTCATCCATCTGCTTTACCAGGAACCAGTCGACGTAGGCATCATGGGGTTTCCCCTGCCACTTCTGTTGGTTCTGGAGGAGACCCAATTGAAATGATGACAAGCTTAGGGAGGGCTCTACTTGATCTTGGACGTGGTGTTGTTGAAGATATAGGCAGGGGAGGAGATTCTTCATCGTACAGGCACCCTTTGACTGGACATACTATATATGGGCCTCATGGCTCGAGTACAAGTGAGGAACAGCGGCTATTCCAGATATCTTCTGAAATCAAAGGTTTACCTTGCCCAACTGCAAAAAACAGTCTTATCAAATTGGGGTTTACTGAGGTTTATATTGGAAATAAGGAGGAACAGTCTCTGGTTACTTCTTTAGCTGGGAAGTTTATTCATGCAGAAGTGGTGGAGAGACCAGTGCTACAGAATATTTTTTCTAACTGCTCTATACAATCATTCTTAAAACTTCAAGCATTCTCTCTTCGCTTGCTTTCAAGCCAGATGACATCTGTTTTTCATGAAAACTGGGCAAATCATGTAATTGACTCAAAAAATGCACCCTGGTTTTCATGGGAAAGATCAGCAAGTTCTGCTTGTGAAGCAGGTCCTTCTCCAGAGTGGATAAGACTTTTCTGGAAAATCTTCGGTAGCTCATCCGAAGACCTCTCTCTTTTTTCTGATTGGCCCATTATTCCTGCTTTTCTTGGCCGCCCAATCTTGTGTCGTGTGAGAGAACGCCATCTTGTCTTCGTTCCTCCCCCTATTAGGGATTTGGCAATTTCTAATACTACTCCTGAAGTAGAGCTACCTGAAGCTGGTCAATCTGACTATTCTTCTTGTTCTCATGAAATAGAAGAATATCTGTTGTCATATAAAATTATAGATGAGAAGTACCCTTGGTTGTTTTCGCTGCTTAATCAATATAATATTCCCATTTTTGATGTTAATTACCTGGATTGTGCTACTTCATTGAAGTGTTTGCCACTAGAGGGGCGGTCATTAGGGCGGACTATATCATCCAAACTTGTAGCAGCTAAACGAGCTGGGTATTTTCCTCAACTTACATCCTTTTCAGAATCTGAACGAGATCAGCTCTTCAGTTTATTTTCTTCTGATTTCTCTTCTAGTGGTTCTGATTATGGAAGGGAAGAACTTGAAGTGCTACGTAATCTTCCCATTTACAGAACAGTTCGTGGGACATATACCCAATTGGAAAATGAGGATCTTTGCATGGTCTCTTCAAAAACATTTCTCAAACCATCTGAAGATAGTTGTCTTTCTAAGTCTGCCGATTCTACTGAAAGTTCTTTACTTCGAGCACTTGGACTTCCAGAATTTGATGATAAACAGATTCTTATAAAATTTGGATTGCCTGGATTTGAACATAAACCTCGGCTTGAGAAGGAGGATATCATGATATATTTGTATACAAACTGGAAAGATCTTCAATCAGATTCATCTGTAATTGAGGTGCTGAAAGTCTCTAATTTTGTCAAAACAGCTGATGAACAGTCTGAAAACCTCTGTAAACCCCCAGATCTATTTGACCCTGGTGATGCTTTATTGACATCCGTATTTTCTGGTGTGAGGGAGAAATTTCCAGGAGAGCGGTTCATTTCTGATGGATGGCTTCAGATTTTGCGGAAAGCGGGTCTCCGAACTTCTACTGAGGCAGATGTTATTCTAGAGTGTGCAAAGAGAGTGGAGTATCTTGGAGTTGAATGTATGAAAGATGCAGAGGTTCCCAGTGAACTAAGTGTTTGGAATCCCAAGAACGAAGTATCTTTTGAGATTTGGGTGTTGGCTGAAACTTTGGTCAAAACAATTTTCTCTAATTTTGCTGTTCTCTATGGAAACAACTTCTGCAATCTCCTTGGAAAGATTGCTTGTATTCCAGCTGAAAAAGGATTCCCAAATATAGGTGGCAAAAGAAGTGGGAATAGAGTGCTTTCTTCCTACTCTGAAGCTATACTGATGAAGGATTGGCCTCTTGCTTGGAGTTGTGCTCCAATCCTTTCAATACAGAGTGTTGTACCCCCTGAGTATGCTTGGGGACCACTTCAGCTGTCTAGTCCTCCAGCCTTCTCATGTGTACTTAGTCACCTTCAGGTATGAATATTCATGATAGTGATTTGAACTTATAACTTTGATTAACATTTCTGACCCAAATTTGCAGGTTATTGGAAGAAATGGTGGTGAGGATACCCTTGCTCATTGGCCTGCTATATCAGGTATTAAAACAGTTGATGAAGCTGCACTTGAGATTTTGAGGTATCTGGACAAATTTTGGAGCTCCCTCTCTTCTTCAGGTAATTTCAAAGCCATCTAGGAAGATGTCCATTCTAGGACTAGTGTTTAAGATGTGTATTTGTGTGCAATGTCCATTCTAGAACTAGTGTTTAAGATGTGTATGCAGAGTAATCTCAGATTTTACTACCGAATCAATTTAGCTTTGAAGGACCTTCTGCAACTTTACTTTGAACCTTTCACAAAGAATAACTTCATAGAGTTTCATTCCGGTGCCTTCTTATATTTCAAAATGTTCATAAGCATAATACAAATGTGTCAATGATTTTGTATGTTTCTTGCAGTTGGGAAAGACCTTATCTAACCATTGAGTGAGATGTTAACACTTGGGTTATATGAAAAAATTGCAACACTTGTATTCTTAACCTGTTTTATGCTTAAAAATAAGCTTGATTATTGGATAATTTGTGTGCTGACCTTGATTCTTCTAGATATGTAACCAAAAGGGGAACTATGTTATGGGGAAAGTTAATCGCTAGAATATGTTATGAATGCGTTTTCCTGGATAAGTGTATGAAACCTATTGTGTCTCTTCTGACAGTTCTATGGCTGTATTGTAAATGTCTGAAACCTTCCTAGGCCCAGGGGCTGATATAGCACTTCAATGCAAGGCCGATAATGTGTTGCAGAGTTTGCTACATTTAAGAGTTGGAAAAATGAAATAGTGTTGCCTAAGACTGATCAAGTTAGGTCTATTTCTTGGAATAAGTATTTCAAGACCCTTATCATTTCTTTGTTTCATGAGTGCTTATACTTGATCTAATATTTTGTTCAAGTCTTCAAGATATCTTGAAATATGATGTAGCTGAATTACTTAAGTTATAGGAGCATGATGGCCAGCTAACCGATGCCAACAGATAACAGTCTGTAGTTAGTAGGAGCCTTGATGCTCAGTCCATGAAAAACTATTTTCTTTTTTCTTGTTTGTTTATTACTCCCTCTGTCCATGAAAAACTTAACACAATCAATTTCATTTTCAGTCTGTCCACAAAAAAAATTGCCAACTCACCATATCCACCACACATTTAAAGTGGGACCCCTTGATAGGCCTTTGATTACCTATCAGAAATAAGAGCATACGATTTGTAGGAATATGAGGAAAACAGAAACCTAGTTTGAGCGCTAGGGTTTTTGAAAGCTGAAGGATTAGAAAAAAAGGTTTTATTCTTTATTTCTCGATGATTAATGGATTCTAGAAGATAAAATTAAATAATAAATCTATTCTAGACTTGATATCAAGTCTTGTAAACAAGGCAAGGTTTGATTAAAATACATCTCTATTTGGAAACCTAATCCTTCCAACAACTTGTCGAGAAGCCTTGCGTCTGGGCCGATCTTTGGCGATTGTTTGGGCCTCTTCCTCCGTCTCACTTTGCTCCTCTTCGAGCTGAGCCTCTTCCTCTGTGTTGCTTTGCTCCTCTTCGGTCTGGGGCACGTCATCCGGTCCTACCTCGGTTGTTATTTGTAGATCGGATATTTGGTCCGTATCACCCTTGCTCCACTCACACACTACCAACCATCTTATTAAAACCCATGCCATCCGCCATGTGGCAAACTTTTTGTTGATGCAGGGAATAGTATTTTTACATATACAGTTATGGAACTGGTTCTATTCTATTATGTCAAAAATATTTGATTTTCCTAGCAAATGCCTTGTTTTATATATGGAGATGATCTGATTTTGTGAACCTTTTGTACTTCCTTGATCCCTTATTACTATCAGTTTAATCAATTTTGATTGTCATTGCATTGTTAGATATCACAAAGCTGCAGCAAGTAGCTTTCTTGCCTGCGGCAAATGGTACCCGCCTCGTGAAAGCAAGCTCTCTTTTTGCCCGTTTGACTATAAATCTTTCTCCATTTGCATTTGAGCTCCCTTCGGCATATCTCCCTTATGTGAAGATTCTCCGGGATTTGGGCCTTCAAGACTCACTTTCTGTTGCTTCTGCAAGGAATCTTCTTTCAGATCTTCAAAGAGTTTATGGTTATCAGCGTCTGAATCCAAATGAATTCCGTGCTGCGCTGGAAACTTTACATTTCATTTGTGATGAGAAGAACAGCCCAGGAATCTCCAACTGGGATTCTGAAGCAATTGTTCCTGATGATGGGTGCAGGCTGGTCCATGCAAAATCATGTGTATATATTGACTCTCGTGGTTCCCATTATGTTAAACATATTGACACTTCCAGAATAAGATTTGTTCACCAAGATCTTCCAGAGAGGGTGTCTGAGGCCCTAGGTATCAAAAGGCTGTCAGATGTCGTAAAAGAGGTACAAAATTTCTTGAAGATTTTTTTTTAAAACCTGTTAATTCAAAATGTATATCTCCGACTTTACAATGTCTGATGTCCATCCTCTGTAGGAACTGGACAATGGTGAAGACTTGTGTGAACTGGAGTGTATCGGTTCTATTTCGCTTGTTGCCATCCGGCGTAAGTTACTGAGTGAATCATTCCAGGTGACAGTGTGGAGAATACTAACTACCTTAGTTAGTAGCCATCCCGGATACGGTAGGCCAAACCTTGAGACTATCCAAAAAACTTTGGTATCTATTGAAGAAAGATTGAAGTTCGTCAAATGCTTATACACCCGTTTCTTATTGCTTCCAAAATCTGTGAACATCACCCTTGTTTCTAAGAGTTCTGTTCTTCCAGAGTGGGATGCAACATTGCAACATAGGGCCCTCTATTTCATAGATCAGTTCAAAACACGAGTCTTAATTGCTGAACCACCAAATTATATAGCCGTTACAGATCTAGTTTCTGCAGTGATAAGTCGCATTCTAGACTCACCAGTTTCATTACCACTCGGATCTTTATTTCTTTGCCCTGAGTACTCCGAGACTGCAGTACATGATGTCCTGAAACTTTGTTTTCACACAAGAAGTGCAGAGTTTGGAGGTGGAATTGAGACTTTTCTTGGTAAAGAGATACTTCCTCAAGATGCTACTCGGGTGCAATTCCATCCTCTAAGACCTTTCTATAAGGGAGAGATAGTGGCTTGGAGGTCCTCAAATGGAGAAAGACTTAAGTATGGCAGGGTACCAGAAAATGTCAAGCCATCAGCAGGACAAGCACTTTACAGATTTATGCTGGAAATTTCACCAGGGATTACCGAGCCCGTTATCTCTTCGAACATATTCTCGTTTAAGAATATTTCTTATAGTGGTGAAGATTCATCAGCTATCTTACAGGAGGGAGATAAAATGGTTTATGAACACAAAAAGGCAGAAAGTTCGGGGGTTAAGACAAGCTCCTCTCAGGTATGGTTGCTCGAATATAAAGAACCTAAGTTAAGAGGAAACATATATAATACAGTAAAAGTTTATGTTCCTAGGAGTAATCTGCTCAGGAGGATGCAGTTGCTTATGTAATAATTGATGATGTTTCCCCTGACTTGGTGAAACTGCTATGAGAAGCAGTCATGACACTCAAGTGATGCATCTTGTTGAAATGCATATATTTTTTTTCTTACATTACCATGAAATCATTGTGTAGTTCATGTCTGGACCAGCTTCTATAATTTAACTTCAGATTTTGGACTGCTTATTTATTCTTTACTTGTCATGTTCATCACTGGCAGCCACAGCCTGTACAAGACCTCCAGCGTGGTCGAGTATCAGCAGCCGAATTCGTCCAAGCTGTGCATGAGATGCTTTCATCAGCTGGCATCAGTCTAGATGTTGAAAAGCAGACACTATTACGGACATCGTTAACACTGCAAGAACAACTTAAAGAATCCCAGGCTGCATTACTGCTTGAACAGGTTTTTATCTTTCCATCTCTGCAAAATGGCAATCATTATTATGGGAAAACTCAACATTCCCTTCTATATTCTTTAGTCATATTTGTTGGATTAGTGGAAGTATTTTACTATATTGATTTGGTTTCCCTTTCTCACGTAGCTTCTGCTAATTGATAGATCTGTGTTGTTATACAACTTATTAGGTTTCATGCCACTCGACTTTCGTAACATTAGTTTGATTTTTTAATTATTTGGCGTTACCTATGCAGGAAAAGTCTGACATGGCTACCAAAGAAGCTGATACAGCAAAGGCAGCATGGTCATGCCGGGTGTGTTTAAACAGTGAAGTCGATGTTTCGTTGATTCCTTGTGGGCATGTACTGTGTAGGACATGCTCCTCTGCAGTTTCAAGGTGTCCATTCTGTCGCCTCCAAGTATCAAAAACCATGAGAATCTTTCGACCTTGATTCAATGAGCTAAATTGGGTACTGTCTTCTTGTATGAATATATGATATACTCCATGTGCTTCTATTAAGTGGTCATATCGTCTGCTTGAAGTAATATTAGGGGGATTTTGTCTTGCGGCTGCGTTTGCAGTGCCGACTTTTGCAAAATTTTGTACTCCATATAGAATTCATAGTGTTAAAATTGTATATTGCATTAACTATATTTATGGTGATAAAGAGCATGTGCAGCTAATGTTTTACAGCGTTTAAACATTGCCATCGTTGTCTACATTTTGGGGCAGAAAATGTTGAGCAAAAAAAAAAAAGGCTAAACTATTCTTGCGTTATTAAGTATGTTTTGAATTATAAAAGCAAATAGTAATTAACTACTCTCCCATCTCATAAAAATTAAGGACATTTTCCTTTTTGGACTGTCCTATAAAAAAATCTCCTTTTATTTTTTTTCCAAAAATAGATGGAGACTGATTTCCCAACGCAAACATAATTGAGGGCATTTTATTAAGAAAATTCTTTTAAGCATTTGTAATATGACAATGGGTGCTTGGCCTCAAGAGTCACTAGTACACTGGATAGATTGGGGCCCAAAGAGGGGAGCAAAGCAATTGCCTTAGTATTTAAATAAAAAATTCTCGTGGGCCGAACAATAATGCGCTTAATAAAAGACAAATACTCTACCACTTGTATTTGTAACTTGAACTAACATATTTTAATAACGAAAATTACTAATGGCGGACCCATTTTCCTGATCTTCTTGGACTAAAAGTAAAACATCTAGACTTCACTCCTGTTTTTGAAATTGAACAACCTTATTTTCAACGGAAACATATCTGATATCACAGATTCAAAATGCTCGACGGAATTTTGGGCCGTGGATTCAGCGTCAAATGGTACGATCTCTCCTTTGCTCTTCTTCTAAATTGAGTGTTGTTGTCGCAGCTCAATTTATGTTGCTGTGTGCAGCAAATCTCTGATTAAAGCAACTGGAGCGAGGATCGCGGTGGTGCGGCGGAGAGCGGAGGCGAAGCAGAGGTTCCTTAATGAAGATCTGGCCAAGCTACTCTCCAATGGCCTTGATATCAACGCCTATGGGAGGGTACATCATTTTTCTCTATTTTTTCATTTGTTTGGTTGTTCTATGGATGCACATTCTTCGTCTGGCTGGATTTTCGTGTGGGGTTATTGAAAGATATATTTATTTTATACACTTTTTTTCCATATATGTTTACCTAAATAATTCTAATTAGTTCGGTAGATGAGCTAGTTGTGACTTGTGAGTGTACTGTATGTGCCTTTGTTAGCAATAATTATGTGTTATTTTCTGATTCGAGCACCCCAGCAATGGTCGTCGTGAAAAGAGTCCCAAGTCAAAAGAGTCATTCTGCGAGGAGCTCCTAGTTTGATGGTGATTGATCAAAAATTAGGTCTCCTGAGAAGCGAGAATATGCTGTCAAATGGAGTGACGAGAAGCATAGATGAAATTGAATTTAGACTGATAGACTACCAAGAAGATGAGCAAGTTTTTAAAATCCATAAAGCATTACATTAGCAACAGTAGTTCTGTTTGGTGCCTTTAGTGGCTCGAAATGGATGTGACAAGTAGCAAGAAACAACCAGTTAGATTGCAAGCAAAGAGAAGAACTGCTATCAGAAATAAGTAGATATAGTTTTTGTCTTTGGTTCATTCTGTGATTTCCATAGTAGTGTAATTTAATTACATGGAACTTGATTGACTATGTGAACCATGGACGTAATTAGATTCCGATTTCATATTGTAATAGTTAGTTTTGCTGCATGGTGACTGTGTATTCGATCTACAGGCTGCTTATGGTTCATGCTTTAAATTAGTCTTATCTTGGTACTTTTTTAACATGTCAAACAGACTGAAGAGTTTCTTTCTGGAATGAATCTCTTGTCATGCTATGACTTTGTTGAGAAATCTTGTGACTATATATTGAAGCAACTTTCAAGAATGCAGAAACAAGGGTATGTATATCACATACAGTTAACTCTTTTGTTTTTTGTTTAAATATTGCTTACTGTGGTGGCTATTATGCTTCCTGGGTTAAAATTAGTCAAAAGCATGCAAACCAGTTATTTTGTTTTATGCAATGATATAACTAGTGCTATAATTTTAAAATAAGTCAAGAACATGTTTAGGGCATCGACGACATGATGCAATCTATTTAGAATTTAACTAAACTATATTGATTGGAATATCAAGCGCACATAAAACAGTTGCATGTTATATTTGTCTGTAAAACGTAAGCTGAGATGTCTGTTCAATCCATGATATTTGTGGTCACTTGTCTTTATAGTTTTAGATTCCATGTAGTCTTCCAAGTTTTCAGCTAAACTATATTTTTAATATTTATACTAGTCTATAAGATTATGCTAAGTAACCACGAAAATGTGTTTATTTGCTAATCACTGACAATATCTGGAATGGATGATGACTATAGCAATGCGGCTTACTTCTTCTGTGGCTTCATGCTGCATCACTGAGCAAGATATTGCACTTACTTACAGGGAATGTCCTGAAGAATGTAGAGAGGTTGTTGCATCCCTGATGTATGCTGCTGCAAGGTTCTCTGATTTTCCTGAACTGCGAGATCTTAGAGATGTATTTCAACAGAAATATGGTAGTTTAGAAGCCTTTGTTAATCAGAAGGTAATGCCCTAATTCTGTTGAAAAGGTTGTAGTCGTCATAATAATATTGAATCTCCAACTTTGATTCTTTTTTGTTAGTTTGTTGAGAAAATGTCTTTGAGGCCTCCTCCAAAAGAAGAGAGACTGCAGGTGTTGCAAGACATAGCTTCAGAGTTCTCAATTAAGTGGGACTCCAAGGGATTTGAACAGAGAATGGCTGCTCCTTCAGTGGTTTCACAGGTAAAACTTTAATCATTAATAATGTTCTGTAAGAATTGGAAAACATGTAAAAGAAAAAAAATCATATCATAACCTCTTTAACTTCTTTCAGCTCTGAAGTTTTATAGGTGGCATGCCAATAGTAGAATCTGAAGGATACCTGCACTAATAAAAGTCTTTCATTAGGATTGAATTTTGGAATTTAATTTGCCATCTTCAAACATCTTGTTTATTGGATTATGTCTGCATCATTAAAATATGTTGGATGTCACTGATTTTTTGATCTGTTTACTATTTTTACCATATAAAGCTAGTGGTTTAGTTATCTTGAAATGATGTAAGTCATGTAACCTCAAAGGCTGTTACATTAAGAGAAGCCCTGTACTGCTATTTTGATGTCCGATGAACTCGGCACCCAAGCTAGACTTTTGGATTATCTGTCAACCTTTCTTGATCTTTCTGAACTTGTTAATATTTGAAATGTGTGGCTATTATTAGAATAGGAGGTTTTAGCAAGAAGTACCAGACTACCAGATCAGTATTACATTGGGTTGAGAGTTTCTTCTAAGCACTTAAGATTGTCTAGAAACTTATACTCCCTCCGTTCATTAGTGTTGGAGCATTTCTTTTGGCATGGAGATTAAGAAATAAATATTTAATAAGTTAAGTGGAGTGAGAATAAAGTATGAGAGAGAATAAAATAGGAGAGTTCTGAGAGAATAAAGTAGAAGAGAGAATAAAGTAGGAGAGTGAATAAAGTAAGAGAGATAAGTGAGTTGTATTTTGCCAAAATAGAAAATGACCCAACTGTAATGGAACGGCTCAAAAAGGAATATGATCCAACACTAATGGAACAGAAGGAGTACTTGGCATTTACGTTGCAAGTTCTGATTATTTTCCTTTGGTCAGTAATATTGTTTTCAAGTTTCAACTACTTTAAAGTTGTTCTTACGAGATTCTGGCTCGCAATAAAACCAAATTTAAGAATAGAGGGACCTATCCTGATTAAAAATAATTTTAGGATGCTGCAGTCTCTTCCTAGCTTTATCAATGAGGCAAAACGAAAAACAGTAACTTACTAAGAATATAGACCATCTAATCATCTATGATGGAGTTAGAAAGAAATTGATGTAACCCAGTATAACATCTGTTGGCATAAGGGCCAGTCCTGCATTATGTGTTTTACTTTTGTACACGGGAGCTCTGATTTTATTTCTGGAAAATATTTTTAGCTCACTGCTATAATGAAGCCACCTAGCTGGTATTTCTACTTGTGAAAATCATCTTAGATAATGCTAATGCATATTTTCTATAAGTCCCTAAATCCATAAACTTTTGCCAAATTTTTGGTATTTCCAACGAACTTTAAAAATGGTCTTATATATTACAAACTTTACATTTTGTTTGTTGTTTGTTATTTCCAATGGCAGGCCAATCACCATATCGACTAACTTATGTTCATTTTTTATCCTGCTTGGTACTAATAAATCAACGTGGTTTTCTATGTGGCTTTTTATCCTACTTACCATTGAACTTAAAAAAGTGGTCTAAAATATCATAAATGTTTCACGGTTGCCCACGTAGAATAGTTTTTCGCTGAATATATCTTATTTGTGTTGGGTTTGGAAATAACACATAGGAATGTAACGTTTAGTTTGTGATATTTAAGACCAACTTTAAAGTTTGTGGGAATACCAAATTTGGCCAAAGTTCATGGTTTTAGGGACCAATACCCTTTCTATAATCTGGGCATTTTATTCCCCCCTCTTAAATTTGGTCGTGTGTACTGTATACTAGTGAGACATGAATTACCAAATTCGTTAGATTGACAAGTTTTTTTCCTCAAAGATGACTATAACTTGTTGTGACATTTACCAAGCATATGTGAATAGTTTTTTATAATTTATAATTCAACAGAAAAAACATCCAATTTAAATATGGATCATGTATGATGACTACTGAATGTACATTTTTTCAGGTGGATGTAGTGAAACAAAGGCCTGGGCTTCTGGAGGAGAAAAGCAGATTAAAAAGCTGCGGTGGAGAAGGTAAAATCTGGAGAAGAGATGAAGGTGATCATCAAATTTCTAGAACGAAGGATGTAATCAGGTATAGAGAAAAGTCAGTTTTGAAGAATGGAGGGAGTACTTTGCAAGGCGATGATGATAATTTGAATGGTGGAAGGCACATGTTAACTGTAAATAAACCTTCATATCCTACAGAGACATGCGATGCAGACTTTAAGGCAGAAAGATTGAACAATTCATCTCATGGGAAGATACTGGGTAATAATGCTCAGAGTACATACTCAAGGGCCAGTAATGGTATCCCTAATTCAAGGAAAGGAGAAAGTGTAGCAACATTATTCAGTGAGAAGACAAACTTTTTTCCTGGTTGTGTTGAACAGCTTGGTAAAACTGAAAATGCCATTTTGTCTTCTAAGTATTCCAGTAGCGATGGTTCAGTGGGCTCAACGATGAAAGGAGTGGATGAAGGTTCTGATAGGTTGAAATCTTGCTCAAGTTACAGCCTGCCTCCACCATACATCAAACCAAATCAGAGTGCCACTCGCCCTCCTTATGTAAAGCTGAAAGAAGATAAACATAAACTCAGTGGAGGTTCTAAGGATTCTCTGTCTAATCCTTATGTCAACGACTGCTCGGGCAGGCCCCATACAGAATCAGATCACAGTGACCGTAATGAAAAAAATGCTGCTCCTGCCAGTGTAAAGAGTTATGGGCTTGAAAAGGAGCATGATTATCAAGACGAGAGAATTCCCTTACCAAAGCCACGATCAATTCGAAGGAAACATCATAAATCATCATCATCCAACAACAATGCCGTTGATACTCTTGAAGATGTTAAGGCAGTGAATAAGAGCTCAAGTAGCAGGAGAAAGGATCATTCTAGGAAGGGCTTGCAGGTACTGTTTGATGATGAGCACCACATAAAAGATGATGAAGAAAAAATGATAGATAAACTGTTGATGCATTACAGCAAGAAACCAACAAGTTATGATGCAGGAAAGTTGAAGAAAAAAATGTTGGGCCAGCCTCCTCATCAAATCATTTGTGGGGGTGAATCATCTTCTGATCAAATCAAGCATATGCATGATAGTAAATTTGAAGCATTTCCAACTCCTGCTAGGTCTGTTTCTCTTCCTCCTGAACAAGCTGCTCCACCAGAAGCAAAGAAGGTTTTTGCACGATCCAACACATTCCAGCCCGATAATCAGGCTACGCATGTGCATCCCAAGTTACCTGATTATGATGATCTAGCTGCTAGATTTGCGGCTCTAAAGGGTAGATGAACAAAGAGAGGTAATGGAACTTGAGGAAGTGTTCTTAACTTTTAATCTCATCGTGCAAGGACAAGAAAGCTGTAACTGCTAACAGTATTCGATGTGTAGAGTGAACTTAGGTATAGAGTACTGGATTTGCATGAAATAGATATTGCAAAAAAAGTTGAATAGAAATTTATGAAGTTTTGCTTACTGTAATTCTTTGGTAACTATGATCAGTGCTGTAATGTTAGTTGTACGATTGTATGGTTTGTGTTGAGTTTGAAATGGTATGATTTCTGATTCGTTAATAGTTTCAAATTCTAATATCTACATGATTCGCGGTAGTAGAATAGCTCGTTTAATTATACCTCTTTAACTGTAGTACTTACTATGAATCACACAGATTAATTCAAAAATTAAATGATATGTTTATGACTTTTTAACAAAATTGGATTTTCAAGGAGTGAGGTGGCAGTTAGATATAATGCTTTTGGGCTTTGGCCTTTTGCATTTGATATTCAGCTTCAACGTTGTCAAATAACCACCACCACACGTCCTCACCCCGGCCTCCATTAATGGCGACATCTCCAATTCTCCTCATCTTCTGCCTCTCTCTCCTCGCCGCTGCCTCAACGACGTCCGAAGCCACCTCTGCCCACGACGAATTGATAAACTACGGCTTCCCCGTCGGCCTTCTCCCCGCCGACATCGACTCCTACACCCTCAATCACACCTCCGGCGCCTTCACGGTACTGCTTGGCGATAAGTGCCGCGTCACGCTGCCTCCGGATAACTACTTGGCCTCCTATTCCAAGCGAATTACTGGTAAGATCGACGGGAATCGGATCGCCGAGCTCGACGGTATCAGCGTTAGGGCGTTCTTCAAGTGGTGGGGAATCACTGGCATCAGATCCAATGGCCAGGATTTGGTGTTCGAGGTTGGTATGGTCACCGCCAAGTATCCTTCGAAGAATTTCGACGTATCGCCGCCCTGCGAAGGCCGCCGCTCTTCCTCCTCCTAGAGAGAGATAATCTAGGTCATCTCTAACTCCTTTATTGTTCGTATCATTGAGTTTCGATTTAGCAGAATCGATATCTGCTATTATTGAGTTTCAATTGAGCAATTTCTTTTGACACATGCATCAGAAGTATTTAGTCTATTTTTCCTGCCGTTGCCGTATCTGTTGTTCACAACGACTAGCATGAATGTTATTGATTGTTTTTCAGGTCTTTACTTCGAGCAGCTATTCATAATTCGAGTACTATATGTTGAGAAATGGTGAAAGATTGATGTGGCGATTGCAAAACTTCTTTACTACTAGTATTTGTTTCACAACTGACAATGTGCTCAACTTAAATGTAACACTGGTGGCCTAAAGGGTCTAAACCCATCGAGTTGGGGTTCCAGTCCTAATGCAATGAGACATTAGTTGTATAAGCAACTACTTTGACATTCGTACTCATATTGCCAAAATTGTTAAATTTAAGTTGAGTCCCTTCAAATAGCATTCCAACTTTTGTTCTTAATGGATGTGAGATGCTCACATTGCATTAATGCATTGTGCTATGAGCTGATTGATCTCCATATATACCTTTTTACACATGTTCATCTTTGTGCACACTTGTAGCCAACATTTTTGTACAGCCGGAGATTATAGACGAGTTATAGGATAACCATGGTCAAATTTGAGCCGTACTCTTGAGTCTTGTCTTTATTATTTTTAATAAAGCAATTTTTTTTGTGTTTTTGTTGTTTTAAAGAATTGTCCTTTGGACACTGGTCATTGATATGCTTGGATGGTTTTGGACATTTTGGAGCAGAAACTGAAAATAATTTATTGGAAGTGGTGATATCTTTGGTGAGAAGCACACTAAAATTCTGATTTGTTTTAATTCTACTTTTAAGAGGGAATTGAGTAGAAATTTGTTCTTGAAAAACATAAAACTCGTTTTTTAGTAATACATGATTAAGATTCTCCTTATATGCTGCCATTGCAAAAATCTTATGCATCATGGGTAATTGTTTGCTGATGATAATAATGTATTGTGGAATCCGAATCTATATATTGCTCCATTATACTGTAGTTACTTTCACGCACAGTTTCTGGATGACGTACTGTAAGAGTAGAGTTACAGAATCATGGGCGCAAAATTTTGATTTCACAAGGTTATCAACAAAAGCACTCCTCTATGTTTACTACTATGATGTTAGTAGTTGTGATGATGTTAAGTTTCTTGCCAGCTTAACTGTGTCATTGTCAACTATTGCTTTATCGGTTCATTAATTCGTGATTGATGTGTGAAAGGTAACAAGCATAAAATCCTTCTCGGTTATGCAATGGGCATATATATGCTGGTGCTGCTTAATGTTAACAACCTTGCAATCCATCACCCATTATGCAATGAGATTATAGATGCTCCTTAATGTTGGAGAACTCATTGCTGTGACTGCATCTTTTCAAATTCTTAACTATGGAGTAGTTTTTTTCTTGCTTTCCAGATCCAGATGTTCTAAGATTAGGAAAATTCAGATGGCCCATCTTGTTGCCAAATCTGTTACACTTACTCCCTCCGTTTCCTAAAAATAGAAACTTTGAAAACACCCGGATTTTAGTGCAAATTGGTAAAGTAAGAGAGATGAAAAGAAAAAATGGGTAAAGTATGAGACAGGAAGAGAAAAGGCAGTGGAATTAGTTTTAATGGATTGTGGGGTCTATTTTCTAAAATGGAAAATTTCTATTTTTAGTAAACTTGCCAGAAAGAAAAGTTCTATTTTTAGGAAATGGAGGGAGTATTATTTGTAATTATAACCTTTTCTTTTCTTTAGCAGGAAGCATTTGGATGCCTTGGGGCCTTGGCACTCTCCAATAAGCTGTGATGTCATTTAAAAACCCTGTAACTTATCATTTAAAAATTTTATATGGTAGAAGCTGTGTTTGGATTCAAATGACATTAATATATATGGTAGGTAACACTAGTGAACTATTGGATTGTCTTGCATTATTATTGTATACTTGATTTGCTCAACTCATTTATATTACTTGGGTAAAAGAGTGATTTGGGTAGAATGTGTTGATTAAGTTGTGGATTTTAAACATGAATTTTGGAGTATGTATGTGCAACTTCTATGCATTAGAATTTGTAGATAAAGAGGGTATTTGGTTGAACTTACCAGCTTGATAATTTATACATTTTTGGTGACCGAAAAGTATCCAATAAAAACCAGACAACATAAATCTTTTAAAATGAAAATTTCAATAGCACCGAAACCTGCATCCAGAATCAGTCAAATTCATGTCTATATGTAATTTATCAAAAAAGTAAAACATTATTCTTATTATTTCTAACTTTCCAAAAATAAATGAATAAATCTCTCCAAAAAGAATAAATCACTAACCTTGGCTGACGCCAGCATCCGAGTCCGGAAATGGAAGCACAGGCCTTTGAGATTGAAGAAGCGAAGAAATGGTGGAGCTAAGTTTTCCCGGGAGAGTGGTTCGGTAGTCGAGTAATTTTTGAGCCGTTTCCTCTAATTCCAGTTCCAATTTCAACACTTGTTCTTCGTCTGCAGCCAGTTGAGCATCATCTCTTCTTGGCTCTGAAGCCATTAGTGTCAAAACCCAATACTAGGCATTACAAGATATTCTTAATTTTAAGTACTCCATTCTGTATACTTAAAAAAATTAATTCTGCGTGAAGGAAGAAATGAAAGGCATTGAATAATTGAATAAAGAAAATAAATTGAAACGTTGCTGGAGAAGGGGAAGGATCACCTGCTGTGGTGAAAACCACAGCACTAGATGCTGTGCGCTTAAACGCAGATTTTTATTCACTAAACGGCAGCATTATGATGTGGAGTACAATTCATTTAATCCTCGCCCACAAAACTTTATTCATTAATCCATTTACATCTTATTTTTATATACTTTAAAGATACGTACAATATTTTTCTTTATTAGGATTTCTAAATGTTTTTTGTAAAACCTTTTAATTTTAGTTATAGGTTACTTTAATAATATAACTTTATGTAGATTTTATTATTAAAATATTAAAGGTATTCTATAAAAAAATATTAAAAGAAAAAAGTGTGTACTGTAGTTTAACAAAAATTTACTTATTTTCTTTATTATTTTTATTCTTTTAATAGAATATATTTATTTGTTTGTGCAGTAAAATAATACTTTAAATTCATCTGTAAAGTGAGTTAAAACTAAAATAAGTAGCAAAAATATTCCATAGAAAAGGATAAAAATATTAACGAAAAAGAAATAGTACTACATTTCTGTTAACCACAACACACTTGTTTTCTTGTAGTAGTAATATTTTTGTTGGAACATCAAATAATAAAATCTATATATTATTAATAAAATAACTAACTAAAAGGATTAACAAAAGAATTCTAATTAAAGAATAAATTTTGGTGGGCGGGTGGGGAATTAATGAATTACTGTAATAGATAAAAGGAATAGTATAGTATATCAAATTTGCTGCCGTTTAGTGATTAAAAATTTGCGTTTTGGCACACAGCATCTGGCTGCTGTGGTTTTCACCACAGCAGGGGATCCTTCCCCGCTGGAGAATTGGAACTCTTCATTTACCCATCTGGATCAATCTTCGTCTCTTCCCCATAAAATGACGAGTGATGTGATTCTGTAGCCAGGTCCGTACTACGCACACAGACACACACCCCCTTCTCTCTCTCACCCAATAATAACGACAAGGCCATATTCCACGCACTAAAACACACATGCCGTTTTTGTGATATATCATCCCTCTGTCCCTCTCTTCTCCTTTTCCTTTTCATTTCACAAATACAACACTCACTCACCCTTCTCTCTCTTTTTCAAACACACCATTCTCTCTCTTTTTCAAACACACAGCTATGTCCTCGCCATGGTTCGCCGATCCGGCACCCGGCTTCGGTCCCTCCCATCTCGCAGACAAGTTCGACGAGCTGGATGTTGGCGAAGAAGAGAAAGGCAGCGTGCCTGTGGAGGCCGAAGGGGTGGACATTCCGCCGCCGGTGACGTCATTTCAGGAGATGAGATTCTCGGCCAAGTCCTTGAACGACAACATACGGCGCTGCAACTACGTGAAGCCGACCCCTATCCAGAGCCACGCCATTCCGGTCGCCATGATCGGTAGGGATTTGATGGCGTGTGCTCAGACGGGATCTGGGAAGACTGCCGCCTTCTGTTTCCCTATTATCAACGCTATTGTGGTTGATAAGACGCGGATGACCATACGCCGTATTTCCGCCGGCGCTACGGCTTTCCCTGTCGCGCTCATTCTGGCTCCCACTAGGGAGCTGTCCTGTCAGGTCCACTTCAACTATTTTACACACACATTGGAGTATATGTTAGTACTGTATAAGTCTCTGTTTCATTTAAACCTCTCTCGCTCTGTTGATCATTGATTGCGGTATTCTGCTACCTACCTTCATGCTTTTTTCGTTCTCACCAAATTCATTTCACAAAAATTTGTCTATACTTTACCGAAATCCTATTTCACGTTATAACAGATCATGTTTTAATGATAATGCAAGTGTTGAATAGCCTTTTGCCACATTATAAAACTGTCAAGAATTATTAAATTGGGGTTTTGTGCTTCCATATAATTCCGTTTCAAATTTTATGAGCAATTTGAAATTTTAGTGACTAATACATGTTTGATTTTGGTTGTTTTGGCTTTGATGTATTATAGATTGATGAGGAGGCCAAAAAGTTTTCGTATCAAACTGGAGTCAAAGTGGTGGTTGCTTATGGTGGAGCTCCTATTTTTCAACAGGTTTACAGCCTTATTCATTTCTCTGCGAGAGTTGTTCCTTAGAGTCTGCCTTTCAGAAAAAATCTAAACTCTTTTTGGTCTACGACTATGAGATTTTGAAATTCGAAGATGATTCAGTTTGCACTTTATTTATTTTTATGTTTCACATCAATTTAGTCCATGCTTTACTTTTGTTATTTTTAATTTGTATTTATATTATTTATTTGAAATGTGTTTTTCAATTTGTTTAGTTGTAATTTTTAAAACTGATAAGTTTATTGTAGTGTTTGACGTGTTCATGTAACTATTATATGGTGGTAATATTTGATGTTTTAAACATGTAGGGTGAATCCAAATCTCATACATTACCATATTAGTACTATGTTTTTTTTGATTGAATGAAATGAATTAAAATAACATGCATATATATCTACATGGAAACTTCTCATTCATGCAATGATCTCCAATCTTTCAACAAACCTGTTGCTGATGATCTCCAATCTTTCAACAGTCTTCTCAATGCCATTATCATATTATATCTTTGTTTGTTGATATAAAATGGAATAGTTACATGTATATCAATATAACAAACTCATTCATGCAATGATAGCCAGGCTTATATATGACCAAAAAAAGAAGGAAGAAACAAGTCAGTTATAACATCATTTCTAACACATGACAAGCTCTCTCAACTCTGGTAGAATTATGATTCTTGTTTGTTGATCCAAATATCTAAGGCGTTTTCATATTGTATTTCTTGTGGGTTGAAATGGAATGGGAATAAATTATATGCATATGAGCATATCTACATACAAACTTCTCATTTACGCTAATATTTCCATTTCTTGTGGGTTGACTATTACAACTCTTTTAGAGTATTCCATATATTATGTTTTTTGTTTATTGATCCACATCTCAAAATCAAAGGCATTATCATATCATACTTTTGTTGCTTGAAAAGAAATTGAATAAGTTTCATGCATATGTACATAGCAACTTAACATTCATGCAATAATCTCCAACCTTATAGAATGAGAAAAAAATTGGAATATCAATTGTAACATTCATGCAATAATAACTTTTGTAGGATTATGATTCTTGTTTGTTGATCCAAATGTAAAAGGCATTACCATATTATATTTCTCTGGTCGACATGAAATGGAATAAATTATACGCATATCTATATAGCAACTTTTCATTCGTACAATGATCAATCTTATAGAATGACCAAAAAATAATAGTTGAACTTGATTTATAACATAATTTCAACCTCATGAACTCTCTTAAATTGTGTGAAACTATGATTCTTGCTTGTTGTAGTTGCAAAATCTGGCAAGGGGTGTGGACATCTTGGTTGCTACTCCAGGCCGACTTGTAGACCTGATCGAAAGAAGGCGAGTGTCCCTTAAGAATGTCAAGTATTTGGCATTGGATGAAGCTGACAGGATGCTTCATATGGGCTTTGAACGCCAAGTGCGCAGGATTGTTCAGCAGTCGGGGATGCCTCCACCAGGTGCAAGGCAGACTATGCTTTTCAGTGCAACATTTCCAGCTGAAATTAAGGTCAGTCTACAAGAATGTATTGTAGAGTGATTTTTGTAGGCATCATGGACTTTTTTCATTCTAGCAAAGCTGAATCCTACTTGTTTCTTTATAATAAACTAAGAATATTTGAATGAAGTGACATAAATTTGTACTAGAACATGGAAAGGAGGATGACAGACTCTTGACTGCTTTATAGTGTAGGATTGATTATTTTTTTTTTATGATTCTTCCACCTAATTTGGTTCTGATCACTTAAACTTGTTCTTTCAGAGGCTTGCATCAGATTTTCTATCCAACTACATATTTCTAGCTGCTGGAAAGGTTGGTTCTAGCACCACTCTCATTATTCAAAGAGTTGAATATGTCCCTGACATGAAGAAACGAGAGTATCTGATTAATCTTCTCACTTCCCAAATCACTGAGGTAATGTGCAGCTGTTGAGCTGCACTTATTTCTTGCTTCCATACATCATCTTTGTTTATGTATATGACATTGCCCTCTTCCAGGGTGCTGGTTTGACACTGATCTTTGTAGAGACGAAGAGAGGAGCAGATGCACTGGAACGTTGGTTGTGCAGGCAAGGTTACCGCTCCGCTGCTATCCATGGCGACAAAGTGCAAGTGGTAAGCCTATTTCCCTTCTTATAGGGTCTCAATATCTCTGAGTTGACTTATTTCTGCAACTCTTTCTGCGTTGTTTCTCAATTTTGTCCTATCTTTAGTTTCCTCTAATTCAAAAAATGCAGGTCAGGTATTTTTTCTGCTTGAATGTTGAGTGTTGAACTATGTCTGTTGATTCTTGAAATCTTCTGTCATTTCCATCATTTGCTTTCCCTGGATTCAGGAGAGAGAGCGTGCATTGAGA